>NC_092735.1:17319324-17593117 GCF_047496885.1 Scyliorhinus torazame | reverse complement strand
TGACTGGATTGAACTGAGGGGAGGGGGGGGGGGGGGGGGGGGGGGGGGGAGCTGTCTCAACGTTGGGGGCACCAAACGCTGACTTTGCAGGATGCACCCATTCAGTTCGCAAGCCTTGACCTTCCTGTCGCTGCCCATTTCAATTCTGTCCTTGGTTTGCTGCAATGTTCCAGCGAGGCACTTCCGATGAGGCACTTAACAGTCTTCTGGAACCTTGAGTTCAACAACTTCAGGCCGTGAAGTCCTGCATTTTGTATTTCTCCCCCAGTGCCAGTCCAGAGTTGTTCTTGTGTTTTTATTCAGACACGACTAACCTTTGGGCTGCTATTAACACCTACTCTGGACCAATGCTTTGTTCCTTTTACTACCACAGTTACCACGCTCTTTGCCTTTTTGTTCCAAGATGTCTTTGTCATTTGACCTCCTCCGTCCTCTAACCTATCCCTGACCTTTACTTTTGCTTAACGGCCGATATGCTTCTAAATCGGGGGGGGGGTGAGTGGCTTGGAGGGGAACCTCTAGGTGATGGGGTTCCCAGGTATCTGCTGCTCTTGTCCTTCTAGATGGTGATGGGTTTGGAAGGCGCTGCCTAAGGAGCCTTGGTGAGTCGCTGCAGTGCATCTTGTAGATGGTGCACACGGCTGCCACTGTGCATCGCTGGTGGAGGTAGTGTTTGTTTGTGGATGGGGTGCCTATTACGGCCCCGTTTGATGTTATAACTGGACGGGAAGATCCAGAAGGGAATCCTGGCCCAAAAGATCAAGGGCGGGATTCTGTGGTCCTGAGGCTAAGTGTTGACGCCGTCGTGTTTCTCGACGGCGTCAACACGGCCTCAGGATCAGCAATTCTGGCCCCTACAGGGGGCCAGCAGGGCGCTGGAGCGGTTCACGCTGCTCCAGCTGCTGATCCCGGCGTCAAATGGGCGGCGCAGGATCCGCGCCTGCGCAGTGGCACCGGCGCCAACGCACGTATGCGCAGTGGCTCCCTTCAACACGCCGGCCCCGACGCATCACGGCGCAGGGCTACAGGGGCCGGCGCGGAAGAAAGGAGGCCGCCAGCCAGAGAGGCCGGCCCCGATCGCGGGCCAGGCCACATCGGACGCCCCCCCCGGGGTCGGACCTCCCATCCCCCCCCCCACAGGCCCCCCCCCCGACCCTTCCACGCCGAGTTTCCCGCCGGCTGAGAGCAGGCGTGGACGCCGCCGGCGGGCCTCGGCGTTTTTACGACGGCCGCTCGGCCCATCCCGGGCATCGGCGGGCCGGCCGCGTAGAGCGGCCCCTGACCGGCGCCGCGCCAACCACGCCACATGGCGCCGATTCTCCGCTCTGTGGAGAATGGCGTGCCGGGGTCGGGGCGGCGGGCTGCGATTCGCGCCGGTCGCGGGGATTGTCCGGCCCGGCCCCCGGGCTGAGAGATTCCCGCCCCACAACCTTTACTCTTTGAAAATGGGGAGGGACCGAGTCAGAGGACCACTAATTGGTTTGAACAGCAAGAAAAATAAACCTGTTGGTTATGGAATTGCTTAACTCTGTCTATTACTTTCTGCTGATGCTGTTTCACACACAAGTGTTGTAGCCTCACCAGGTGGACACCTCACTTTTCGGTAGGCCCGGTGTTGCTCCTGGCATGCCCCCCGCAATCTTCATTGACCCAGGGTCGATCCCCTGGCTTGGCGGTGATGGTACGGTGGGGGATATGCCCGGCCATCAGGTTGCAGATTGTGGTTGAGCTCAATTTACCGATGGCCCACACGCCTCATGGATGCCCAGTCTTGAGCTGCTAGGCCTGTTTGAAGTCTGTCCCGTTTAGCACGGTGGTAGTGCCACACAACACGATGGAGGGTATCCTCAATGTGAAGAAGGGACTTCATCTCCACAAGGACTGTGTGGTGGCCATTCCTACCGATACTGTCATGGGCAGATGTATCTGAGGAAGGCATGTCACTGAGGAGGAGGTCAAGTGGGCTTTTCCCCTCTTCTTGGTTCCCTCACCACAGACACAGTTTGCATCTATGTCTTTGGACCAGTACCCTGCCCACTCCGTTCTCCCGACAACACAAAGCCCGTCACATGGGCCACACGGTAGCAGAGTGGTTAGCACTGTTGCTTCAAAGCGCCAGGCTCCCAGATTCAATTTCCGGCTTGGGTTACTGAGAAAATCCCCCAGTCGCCACACTCCGGCGCCTGTTCGGGTACACGGAGGGAGAATTCAGACTGTCCAATTCGCCCAACAAAGCACGTCTTTCAGGACTTGTGGGAGGAACGGGCAGCACGGTAGCCTTGTGGATAGCACAATTGCTTCACAGCTCCAGGGTCCCAGGTTCGATTCCGGCTTGGGTCACTGTCTGTGCGGAGTCTGCACATCCTCCCCGTGTGTGCGTGGGTTTCCTCCGGGTGCTCCGGTTTCCTCCCACAGTCCAAAGACGTGCAGGTTAGGTGGATTGGCCCTGATAAATTGCCCTTAGTGTCCAAAATTGCCCTTAATGTTGGGTGGGGTTACTGGGTTATGGGGATAGGGTGGTGGTGTGGACCTTGGGTAGGGTGCTCTTTCCAAGAGCCGGTGCAGACTCGATGGGCCGAATGGCCTCCTTCTGCACTGTAAATTCTATGAAACCGCAGCACCCGGAGGAAAGCCACGCAGACACACGGGGAGAACTTGCAGACTCCGCACAGACAGTGACCCGAGCCGGGAATCGAACCTGGGACCCTGGCTCTGTGAAGCAACAGTGCTAACCACTGTACTACCGTGCCGCCCCACACTGTCGGGAAATCCGTGGGCTGGGAACGCTGCCGGAGGGGACGAGGAACCCCAATGGCTGGCGAATTCCAGCGTTTGTTTTTACATCCGGGGAGGTTACAGGCACATTCATCCTCTGTCTGCACCAGCATCTCCCAAATGATTTCCCGATATGACTCCATTTTAACAAATTAACGTGACTCCAAAAACAAAAATAGCCCTAAAGCAGCTGAGTAACCTTTGTTCTGTCTTCATTAAAGATCACAAATTGTAAAGCAACAAGTAAAAACATCATAGAAACATGGAAGTCTGTTTTTGGAGAGCGAAGTAAAAAAATGTAAAGTGACCAGAGGCTGCTTTCCCCTCTTGAGGGGGGGGAGAGCTGAATGGTGGCGATTTAACCTGAGGGTCACCACACCTCAGGCGAGGGGCGAGGTTGAGAAGGCGGGGCCTTGATGAATAACCTCAGCCGGTACGGGGTTCGAACCCGCGCTGTTGGCCATAAGAAACTGATTAATTTAATGCTCTCCAGGAGGTTCCTTTGCCAGGTGGTGACCTCGATAACATTTGATGTGTTTTTTCTAATTCTCGCCAGAATACTTACAGACCGTCCAGGCGGGCATGGTGCTGGCAGTGATCTTTGCCTGCTGCGGACTCCTCATCTTCATCTGCCAGCTCTTCACGCTGAAGAAAGGAAATCGATTTATCTTCACAGGCCTCTTTCAGCTGCTCTCCTGTAAGTTGGTGCAACATTCGCTCTGAAAAGACCACCCGGGGACTAGGATTGCGAGTTGGGCTAAAAAGAATTCACTCCGAGTGCAGTCCCTTTTTATTCAGAGCAACAAAGGGACATTCTCAGAGGCCCCAGGTAGCTGCCTTCCTGAGACATTCCCTGACTTACAGCACTGGCAAAGACATATGTGAAAGACTTGGAATTAAAGACACCCTTAATCTTTAATCGTTGATCTGGAGGTATGAGATGCTGTTTATTTGTGGGAAGTGCGGAGCCTGCACGTTCTCCCCGTGGGGTTTCCTCCCGCAGTCCAAAGATGTGCAGGTTAGGTGGATTGGCCAGGGTAAAATTGCCCCTTAGTGTCCAAAGGTTAGGCGGGGTTACGGGCATAGGGCGGGGGCGTGGGCCTAGGTAGAGTGTTCTTTTGAAAGGTCGGTACAGACTCGATGGGCCGAATGGCCGCCTGCACTGTAGGGATTCTATGACCAAACAAAATATAAAGGTGAACGATAAATATGTTCATAAAACAGCAAAGGAATATTTGACCATAGCGCCCTGGCTCCGCAGCGTCACATTTGAGTGGCGTTTGCCAGTGATGTCCTGGGGAATCCCTCTTAGAAGTTCCATTAGAAGGTAGGGTTTTACCCGGCAATTGTCCAGAAGGCCCCCCCCACACACACACACAATTGCGCTCGGCTGGGAACCACAACAAAGCGATTTAAATCACTAACTTTGGATGGATCAGCCAGTTTTACCCTCATAGTTACTCTGAAAGTGTTGGAAGGGGAAAGACGGAGCAATAATGTTCCATACCTGTCCACCCTGACTGCCCCGGGTCTGGCAGAAGCATCCTGGCCAGCGGCACGACTGTCTGCCAACTATGGCGATGTTGGACACTGTCCGTCCCCTCGCTCTCCCTCCCTCGCCGCCGGGAATCCTCCCCGGTGGAGGCGGTGCATTGCGGAGGCCCCGGAGAATACCGGGTCAGGCCCACTGATAAGGCATTTACTGTGCGTGAAGAATGCATTGGCGCCGCTGCCCAGCCATTGGAGAATGGCGCGAAACCGGCAAATGCCACGATTACGGCGTCAAAACCGATCCTCCGCCCAATCGCATTTCCCGATTCGGCTGCCGGCCGCCGGAGAATCCGGCCCCCTATGTCGAATGACCCCCTTCCTTGAGCTAATCTGCTTGAGATTACGAAGATGGAACCTGAACCCTGGTTTAATTGCAGCCATGGTTGGTTCACATTGGCTGGAGGCAAATTGAAGGGTTGGTTTTGGGAAGATTTCCTGCGGAAGGGAAGGGGACGGTGAGGGCAACATTCATCCTCCACAGATGAGGTTCAATTGGCCAAGCAGCCGTCACCATCATAGGATTCTTGTCATCAGTTGATCATCGGAGGCTGCTTCTGCGGGTACTATCCCACCTAGTGGGAGGATTCCTGGATGACCTCCACGGCTCTTGATGGCCATTCCCCGTTCCAGCAGGGGCTGGTTTAGCACAGGGCTAAATCGCTGGCTTTGAAAGCAGACCAAGGCAGGCCAGCAGCACGGTTCAATTCCTGTACCAGCCTCCCCGAACAGGCGCTGGAAGGTGGCGACTAGGGGCTTTTCACAGTAACTTCATTTGAAGCCTACTTGTGACAATAAGCGATTTTCATTTCATTTCCTCTTCCTATTCTGGAAGAGTTAAGATCGGTGGCTGTGAGGAGAATACCTCTCATGATCCATGTTCCCAAATATCCGCCTGTTTTGGAACAAAAAGCATCTTTGAAATTAGGAAGTTGTGACTGAGGTAACCGCTCCGTAGCCTGAAAGATTAGGATTGAATATACTTTAAACGTTCATTCATTATCAGATATTATTGAGTCACGTGTGTATTGTACGACAATAAAGACCAACATCTTGGGCGTCCAACATTCATGGGGATAGATCGACGAAACCAGGCCCCTTTTTTTTCTTGGTAATGGGTAAAGGTCAGCTTGGCCTTTTTGACCTTCCGACCTTGTGAGAACATGGACGTTATCAGTCCGTGACTGGTTTAAAAACCCATCCTCAACAGGTAAAATTATTGAAGCCCAGATTCGAACCTCCCATCCCTCCGTCAAGGCATTGGCATTCAGTAGGAACCTTGAAGCTAATCCTGGGATAAATTGGAAATGGGGTCTATCCTTCAGCTTCTAATGGATATTCCGCACGGCCGAGGCCTTGGATCAGCTTGACCTTGGTCCAGGCAATGATCTGGAGAGTGTAGTGTAAAAAGAGTTCATGTTCAATAATTAAATAGCCAGCCTAAATTGTCACGACTACCTCTGTTCTGGTCGCCCCTGGGTGGTTCGCCCATTCCACTGAAGGTTGTCCTCTTGTGGCTCCTCAGCATTTTCAGTCTCCAAGAGATAAGATCACATCTGCTGGTATGCAAAGGGTTAACATCTGTATTATCGTGCTAGACAACCACTAGATGGCAGCACCAGATCCATGTACATAAACTGCACTCAGAGGAGATTCCCGCCTCTTCGTATCAGGAGTGACTAGAGAGCAGAGTGTTAGAGATATAGCTTAGTTGGCACATGTAGTTCAACATTATTTATACTTCTTATTTACTTAATCATCAGTTATAGTTGTAGAAGAGTCAACAAACTGCCAGATATTTATAGTCGTTATTCAATAAATGTTATTTGCTTAATTTGAAGACTGATAGTTTTACTGAACTACAACCATCAGACCATCCTGGAAGTAAGCAGAAGAGTAACGTAGTATTACAATCGCGTAATATAACACCGCGGGGGCGATTCTCCCAAATGGAGCCCAAGTGTTCGCGCCATCGTGAACGCCGTCGCAGCGACCAGGGGTGATCGGCGCCGACGGGACTCTGTCGTCTCCGCGCGGCCGCTTGGGTCCATCCGGGCCGGAGAATCAGCGGCCCCGCCGATTCCAGGGGCCGGCGCCGGGTCAAACGCGCCGGCGCAAATGGCGCCGATTCTCCGCACCTCGGTGAATCGCGCGCCGGCGTCGTGGGCGACCTCGGCGATTCTGCGGCCCGGCGCGGGGCTCGGAGAATCGCCCCCCCCCCCCATCGCATATGCCGGAAATCTGAAATAAAAACAGAAAATGCTGGATAAACTCAGCAGGCCTGTCAGCGTCTGTGGAGGAAAAAAAGCCGAGTTAAACGTTGCGAGTCTGTATGCCTCTTCTACAGATCAAGGATGTCCCCCAGCCCTCCCTGTTGTGATTCTGGCTTCATACCCATACTGATTTCTCCTGGTTGGAGTTCTGCTCCATTCAAGTACTCGACAGCTTTCATTCGAGTTTCTCGTTTGGTTTACATTCTCCTCCCTTACACGCTCTGTACCTCCCCCATTGAGTCCACATTCGCCTTCCCAGCTGAGGTTTTGCAGGAAGCAAACTCACCTGGAGTGATGTGTGACGCTAACTCAACATTGCCCAGTTGATATTGCAGTTTTTCTTCAGCAAAGCCTTATTAACCCTTCAGGCTACACCTCCCCTGAGTTTTCTGAGCCTATTGAATACATTCTCCGACAGAGAGCAGTGTGAGTTACAGCACAGACAGAGGCCCTTCGGCCCATCGAGTCTGCGTCGGCCATCAAGCTCCTGTCTATTCTAATCCCGTTTCCCAGCACTTGGTCTGTAGCCTTGTACGCTACGGCTTTTCCATACCTCATTTAAATACTTGTTAAATGTTGTGAGGGTTCCCGCCTCTCCCGCCCTGTCAGGCAGCGAGTTCCAGATTCCCACCCCCCTCTGGGTGAAAACAATTTTCCTCAAATCCCCTCTAAGCTTCCTGCCCCCTTACCTTAAATCTCTGCCCCCTAGTTATTGATCCCTCTACTAAGGGGAAAAGTTCCTTCCTATCTACCCTATCTACGTCCCTCAGAATTTTGTACACCTCGATCTGGTCCCCCCCTCAGCCTTCTCTGCTCCGACCCCAGCCATACCAGCCTCTCTTCAGAGCTGAAACGCTCCAGCCCAGGTAACACCCTGGTGAATCTCCTCGGCACCCTCTCCAGCGCAATCACATCCTTCCTGTAGTGTGGCGACCAGAACGCTAGCTGTGGCTAACCAATGTTTTATATTGGAGAAAGCCGGGAAAACATTTTCACGTTGTTGGTATCATGACCGGCACAGGCTTAAAGGGCCGAAGGGCCTGTTCCTGTGCTGTTTTGTTCTTTATTCACGCCCTGGCTGAGATGCATTTTTGAAGATTTTGACAGCCAAGCCACTGCCACTTGCCAAGGCCGAGGCTGCCTTGGTCCCTGTTTAACGGTGCTTTGTGTCCTGCTCCAGGTCTGTGTCTGATGACTGCAGCAAGTGTCTACACTGTTCACTTCCACAGCAACGACGAGAACGGCAGCTACGGCTCCTCGTACATCCTGGCCTGGATCTGCTTCCCCTTGACGCTGATCAGCAGCATCATGTATGTCATCCTGCGCAAACGGGAGTAGGCGCTCGTGGCGAATGCACTAGAGGCTCTCGGAACGTGGAGCTGGGGGCCCAACCATTATCTTAATTTCTGGAGCAACGTTAAACTGGATTCCATTTTGGGAAAAAAAGGGAAAGTTATTTTTGTAAATTCTTTTTCATCTCTTGCTTGCTCTCACTCTCACTCTCCCGTCCTCTCCTGCGCTCTCTCACCCTCTTGCTTTTGCTCTCTCGCCCTCGCGCACTTGCTCTCTCGCCCTCGCGCACTTGCTCTCTCACTCCCTAGCCCTCACGCTCTCGCGCTCTTATTCTCTCGCCTTCTCCCTCTTGTCCTCGCGCACTTGCTCTCTCACTCTCTAGCCCTCACGCTCTCGCGCTCTTATTCTCTCGCCTTCTCCCTCTTGTCCTCGCGCACTTGCTCTCTCACTCTCTAGCCCTCACGCTCTCGTGCTCTTATTCTCTCGCCCTATCCCGCTAGCCCTCGTGCTTTTTCCCTCTCGGTCTCGCCCTCGCTCTCTCGCCCTCGCGCTCTCCTGCTCTCTCGCTCCCTCGTTCTCTCTTTCCTCTTCTCTTGCCGTCAATATTAAAAATGTCCTCCCTAAAACATTGTTAGATGGGAAGAGTTCTCACTGCAACACCCCTAAAGACAAAGCCTATCTTCCTTTTGCTATGTTTTGTGGGGTGAAGGTGGATGATGTAATCCCCGTGTCTTAAATTAATGGACATTGCCCTTGAGCCTCTCATGCAAGCACAAGACAAGTTAACTTTGAAAGAGTTGCTTCTAGCCAAAGTGGCCTAGGAAGTGTGAGGCCTTCCACAGGTGATCATCACAGTCCCCTAGTGCCTGGGATCTTCTCTCTGGTGGGTGCTGAATCTCGAAGGAACAGAATGACTCCCAGAACTTGCTGTCAGTGCAGTGGGGAGATATCCCACTGCTGGTCGCGTGTTCCTGCCTGAAGGCATGGTTGTGGGGTAGAGATTTATAGAGCAGGAAGGCAGCCCAGAACCAACCTCCAGGCTGGGGGTGTGTCACAGTTGGAAGGAAATGGGTCTGTGCCAGGACCCGACCTGGCCCTGGGGCTTGATTGCTCTCGCGCCTCCGCAACATTTGGCCCTCCTTTTATGAGACCTCCCCACCTTCCTCAAACAAGGGGGGCTGCTAGACGCACCTCCTCCCTCTTCCCCCCCCCCCCCCCCCTCAGTATTTCCCCACAAACCTCAACATCCCATAGTGGGCAGCACGGTAGCATTGTGGATAGCACAATTGCTTCACAGCTCCAGGGTCCCAGGTTCGATTCCGGCTTGGGTCACTGTCTGTGCGGAGTCTGCACATCCTCCCCGTGTGTGCGTGGGTTTCCTCCGGGTGTTCCGGTTTCCTCCCACAGTCCAAAGATGTGCAGGTTAGGTGGATTGGCCGTGATAAATTGCCCTCAGTGTCCAAAATTGCACGTAGTATTGGGTGGGGTTACTGGGTTATGGGGATAGTGTGGAGGTGTTGACCTTGGGTAGGGTGCTCTTTCCAAGAGCCAGTGCAGACTCGATGGGCCGAATGGCCTCCTTCTGCACTGTAAATTCTATGATAATCTATGATGATAATGCCCCTGTCACCCTCATGATTTGGGAGGGGGGGGGGTGAAGAGAATTGTATAGTGTAGAAACGTACCCAGAAGCGAAATATCTTTTGGGGCTTCCCATTCCTTTCCCCATCTGACTAATATTCCTCTTTTTTCTTTCCCCCCCCCTCCATCCTTTTTCTTCTTGGGGAATCTTTCCAGGACCATTTTAATACAGAAATGCTCCCAGATTTTTTTTTTCTTATGTTATTTTTTTAATCTACCGTGTACCCTGCGGACAGTAGGCCCAGAAGCGATCAGTGACACTTGTATAAAACGCAGAGCCGAAGTCCCCTGCCCCTGCCCCCCTCCCCCTCCTCCCCCCCGTCCTCCGCCCCCCCCCACACACCCAACCTTCACTCGGCCTTGGAAAACGAAGCTCCTCATCGTAAGGCAATCCTCAATTAAAGCCCGGTCCAACTCTTTTGTCCAACCCCCTTTTCTCACTGCCCTTCCGCTAACGCCAAGGGTTTCTGATTGGTGTATTCGGTATAGATTCGGGAAATGCTCAACGTCCAATCAGGGCAATGTTGTGAGGAGGGGAGGGGGGGGGAGGGGGGGGGGGGGGGCGTGGGGGGAATTGTTTGGTGTTTCCTTTTATATGACTGCCGCTATGTAAACATTTTTTATTTAGAAATAAAAAAGCGAAAATGTGCAAACTAGTAATAAATAAATATTATATTGTTGTTACACGGAATTGTGTCTCTCTTTGGGCTGAGCGTTGGTGCACTGAAAGTATCAGAAGCAAGAGCCATTCGGCCCATTGCCAATCGGGCCCCCCCCACCACGCCGGTGAAGTTTCACTCCCGAAATTCCTGGAAAAAAGTTGAACGAATTCAATGCGCTGCAGGGGGCAGGGAACCGGGGTGAATCTCGCAGCCTTAGCTGCGGCTACGAGCCCGGCACTTCCGGTTCGGAGTCCGCGCATGAGCACGGGGCGGCCCCCTGGGAGGATATTTCCTCTGGCTGGAGAGGACCAGAACGAGGGAATTCTGGTTAATGAGAGGTCTCCCACGTTGAGACTGAGATGAGGAGAGTTTTTCTTCTCTGGGTGATCTGTGGAACCCCCTCCCTCAGAGAGGTCATTGAATTTATTCAAGGCAGGGATAGGCCGGGGGGGGGGGGGGGGGGGCGGACAGGAAATTGAGACCACACCCGGATCAGCCATGATCTTATTGAATGGCCTAGCAGGCCTGAAGGGCTGAATGGCCTACTCTCTAAGGCCTCTGGGTCTCCAGGGATGCGAAACCATCGATGGAGTTATGATGCAGACCAGCCGTGATTTAGTTCAGTGGAAGAACGGGCTTGAGGGGACGGGTTAGTGAGCTTCTCCTGCTAGGGGGTGACCCAGGCTATTGAGAGGGGCGGGGTTCCAGAGGGTGGGGCTGATGTTACGGGAAGCGTAGCCAGGAATGGAGGAGCATTGCGGTCAAAGGGACAGATTTTGGGCTGGTGTGATTGTAGGCTGGGAGGAGGTTAAAGAAACGTGAAGCCTTGAAAGGGTTTCATTGCGAATATTCAATTAGGCTGGCAGTGAGGATCTGGGGGAAAATCCATTGACCTCGGGCGCGATTCTCGGGTCGCCGAGTAATCGGGGCCGGAGACCCCCGCCCTTAATCTCAAGAGCGCCCCACCTGCTTTTAGTGGGAACTGCATCCAAGGACTGAATTGCCACACCAGCTGCAAGGTCCCCTCGCTCACTTGGAAATGTATCGGCCGTTCCTTCACTGTCCCTGGCTCAAAATCCTGGACCTCCCTGCCTAACAGCGCTGTGGGTGTACCTACACCGCAGGGACTGCAGCGGCAGCACAATATCACCTTCTCCGGGGTAATTCGGGGTGGGCAATACAATGCCGGCCTAGCCAGCGATGGCCACAACAGCGCCAAGGGTGAAGGAGCGTAATGCCAACATGCCACACAATTAATGAAGAATCTTCTGAATGACGACCACATTCGGGGGGGGGGGGGCGGGGTTGGCGAACTGCAAGAGTTAACAAAATGTCTAACTCAACCACTAGAGGGAGATAGATGTACAAATATATAAGATTTTGATGCTAAGCCTTATGGGTGAGAGGTTGAGGAGAAGGCTAGAGAGCAGACTGAAGGAAAGATAGTGTGAGTGAGAGCAGATCATAGTTAATGTTATAGTGTAGAGACTAGTAGTAGATGACTGTAGATTATATGTTTATTATAAGCGGCATGGTAGCACAGTGGTCAGCACAGTTGCTTCTCAGCGCCAGGGACCGCGATTCGATTCCCGGCTTGGGCCACTGTCTGTGCAGAGTCTGCACGTTCTCCCGTGTCTGCGTGGGTTTCCTCCGGGTGCTCCAGTCTGCTACCACAGTCCGTAGATGCGCAGGTTAGGTGGATTGGCCATGCTAAGTTGCCCTTTGTGTCTAAAAAGGTTAGGTGGGTTTACGGGGATAGGGTGGAGATGTGGGCTTAAGCAGGGTACTCTTTCCAAGGCCCGGTGCAGATTCAAAGAGTTGAATGGCCTCCTTCTGCACTGTAAATTCTATGATTCTTATCAACTGTGTATTATCTAGGAGTAAATGTCGAATCCAAATTAGTAGTGTTAATAAATTTATAGCTTTGTTCAATTTAAAGCTATTTGGGGGTCTTTGTGAGCACTGCGCCAACCATCCTGAATTAAACAACAGAAAGAACATGACACCTGGGTGCAGACCTCAAGACATAGGAGCAGAAGTGGCCCATCGAGTCTGCTCCGCCCTTCAATGAGATCGTGACTGGTCTGATGTGATAATCCTCAACCCCACTTTCCCGCCTTCTCCCCGTAACCCTCGATTCGCTGACCGATTAAAAATCTGTCTCAGGCAGACAGACATAGCCGCTGAGGAGGGGAAGGGTGTCGGGATGAAGGCCCATGGCCTCCCACGTCCCCTTAGGGGCCGTTTAACCTGAAGGAGGAGGATATTGGACACAGGGCTCTGGTCATTACTCCAGTATTCAAGGCGAGCGAGGAGCCCAACCCGTCTGACTAAGGTGGACTGATGACCGCTGAGTCGGTGGGCACGCACCCCGTGAGTGCAGCGACACCACCGGACCCCACCCCAGCATTTAGAGATTCTAGTCCCCGTGCTGTTTGGAGAAGTGTTGGAACCCTCACTTAGAAACAGGAATGTGAGGTCTTGGCTACCATCCACCATCGTAAGTATAAAATCTGCAGGGTATCACTTCCCCAGCTAGAGATAATTGAGCGATAACCATGGCACTCCAGCTCCAACCAGGCCAATTTGGAACAAAGCTTAATTCGCAATGCTGGCAGGCGTACGTTCTCTCTGCTCTATGTAGCACGGGTATATTAAAATCCGTCTGCCTGCACACATCACCTTGCTTCCTGTTGTCATGTCTTTGTCGCACTTTTGTGTCAACTTCTCAGCTTCCTAAGCCTCCATTTAGAACAGAATGTGGGCGTAATTAACTTGCCGCTATAATTATAAATTCCAGGCGGTGCTGTGTTTCAGTTCTTGTATCTTCGTCTCCTCTGCTTGCCCCATAGAGAAATATCCGACTCCAAACTGGGGAGATAAAATCGGAAAAAAGGGCGGGAATCAAGGACTGTGTTGAGTGACTCCAGATCTCTTCAGGGGAGCCCAGGTCCGTGTGAAGCTGGCACCACTTAGAGTGACAGCTCATATCGAAGTGACAGAAGCTCAGCTTTCAGCCAAGCAGCTCTCTACTGCTCCATCCAGGGCTGTCCTGTCTCAGGCTGGCTTCGCTCCCCCTCCGACCGCTGCCCTGCCCCCCCCCTCCCCTTGCCGTTGCCTTCCAGTTTGATCCGCCTGACTGGTATTGGCCAAGGCAGTGGAGCCTGAGGCCCGGACTTGGTAAAGACAGAGTTGTCTGGGGTTGCGTCTCCGTCACCGACCGTTGGCATCCTTCCCCAGCTGTGCCGCAGAAGCTGGGCACCAATGCACGAGGGCAGGGAGAGCGGGGTTAAGGGAATGGACAAGAGTGATTCGCGCACGGAATATTCGATTGGCTGATTTATAAAGTCGGTTTGGAATACCTGTTCGGTGGTGACGTGTATTTCAGCATTGCGGCCAAAGAGGGCGCCATGATAGCTGTAGTGATCTGTACATCTGTGCATACATCTGCACATACACCAGGGACTGCAGACAGATGTAACAGCCACCAGAGGGCATCAGAGATGGGTATAAAGGGTCCAGGGAGGATCCGCCTCTTTCCGCACAGGGCTAGTGAGCAGCAGCAGACAGAGACAGCTCAGCATAGGCAGCTTACCTTAGCTTCACTGGTCATACCTCTTGACTGTATTATATCTAGTTAAGCTCTGGAAACAGAACGAACCCACTGAATAAAGTATTTGCGTTAACTGGAAGTCTACAATCTTTATTCAGACTTCGAGAATAACATGACAGTCAGCACCAGGGGGAAGATAAGCTGTGGGACTGTTGGCCAATGGGGAAATGGTGTTCACTGATAACATTGATCATGGGTAGCCCGGCCACAAAGAGCATGCGTTGATTGCTTCGGTCTTCCGAAGGGCTAAGCTGTTCGCTGGGTTTCTGGCAGTGATGGCAATGTCCTCATGATGGTGAGGTTGTGCAGCAGATCACGAAGAAACGTGACGCGTGCTCTGGTGACTCCTGCGAGGCTCGTCCAGAACAAATTCCATGAGAACATAAGATAGAGGAGCAGGGAGCAGACCATAGAACATAGAACATAGAACATAGAACAATACAGCGCAGTACAGGCCCTTCGGCCCACGATGTTGCACCGAAACAAAAGCCATCTAACCTACACTATGCCATTATCATCCATATGTTTATCCAATAAACTTTTAAATGCCCTCAATGTTGGCGAGTTCACTACTGTAGCAGGTAGGGCATTCCACGGCCTCACTACTCTTTGCGTAAAGAACCTACCTCTGACCTCTGTCCTATATCTATTACCCCTCAGTTTAAAGTTATGTCCCCTCGTGCCAGCCATATCCATCCGCGGGAGAAGGCTCTCACTGTCCACCCTATCCAACCCCCTGATCATTTTGTATGCCTCTATTAAGTCTCCTCTTAACCTTCTTCTCTCCAACGAAAACAACCTCAAGTCCATCAGCCTTTCCTCATACGATTTTCCCTCCATACCAGGCAACATCCTGGTAAATCTCCTCTGCACCCGCTCCAAAGCCTCCACGTCCTTCCTATAATGTGGTGACCAGAACTGTACGCAATACTCCAAATGCGGCCGTACCAGAGTTCTGTACAGCTGCAACATGACCTCCCGACTCCGGAACTCAATCCCTCTACCAATAAAGGCCAACACTCCATAGGCCTTCTTCACCACCCTATCAACCTGGGTGGCAACTTTCAGGGATCTATGTACATGGACACCTAGATCCCTCTGCTCATCCACACTTTCAAGAACTTTACCATTAGCCAAATATTCCGCATTCCTGTTATTCCTATTTGGCCCATCAAGCCCTCTCCGTCATTCAACCCCACCATGGCTGATCTGCCTCGTCTCCACTTTTCCGCCCACTCCCCGTATTCCTTAATTCCCCGAGAGACCAAAAATCAGTTCCAACCTTAAATGTATTCAACGATGGAGCATCCATAAACCCCTGGGGTGCAGAATTCTGAAGATTCACAACCCTTTGAGTGAAGAAATTTCTCCTCATCTCAGTCCCAAATGATCGGCCCTCTTATCCCGAGACTGTGGCGCTGCGTTTTGGATTCTCTGACCAGCGGGGACAATCTCTCGGCATCCACCCTTCGGAATCTTGCATGTTCCAATGGGACCACCTCTCAACCTTCTAAAATCCAGAGAGTGAGGACCCAATTTACTCACAGGACAGTTCTCTCATCCCTGGGACCAATGAGGCGAACCTTCGCTGTACCGCCTCCAATACACGTTTAACCTTCCTTAAATGTAGGGACCAAAACTGTGCTCAGTGTTCCAGATGTGATCTCATCAATGCTCTGTAGAAATGTAGCAAGATTTCCTTCTTCTCCTCCAATCTCCTGGCAATAAAGGCCACCATGCCACCTGCCTTCCTAATTTCCTGCTCTACTTGCATGCTAACTTGCAGCATTTTCTGTACAATACTTTGTTTTTCTATTCTTAAGAAACCAAAGTGAATAGCCTCGTGTTTCCCCACATTATAATCCACCTTGTTGTCAACTCACTCAACCTGTCTTTATCTCATTTGTAGTCTCTTTGTGTCTTCCCCACAACTTACATTCCCACCTAGCTTTGTATCAACAACAAACTTGGAGCGTTAACTCCAGAACTCTTGGTCTAACTCATTAACACAGTTGTAAATAGTTATGATCCCAGCTGATCTTTGAGGCGCCTCCCTAGTTACAACCAGCCAATGTTAAAATGCCACATTTATCCCGACGCGCAGCTTCCTGTTTGTTAACCAATCCTCTAACTATGATAATAAGTTCATACCAACGCTGGGGGAGACCAGAGATGGAATTTTCCCATAATATTTCAGGGTGACTGGCTCTGACAGATAACCGACAATGTATCACTTCAGCCGTTTTTTAGACCAGATCTCCTCATCCCCTGACTGGCAAATCCCGCAAACCCCCCCCCCCCCCCCACACACACACACACACATAGAATCCCTACAGTGTAGAAGGAGGCCATTCAGCCCATCAAGTCTGCACCGACCCTCCGAAGGAGAACCCGACCTAGACCCATGCTCCCGCCCTCTCCCTGTAACCCCACCTTTTTCTAGACACTAAGGGGCAGTAGGCATGGCCACTCCACCTAACCTGGTTAGGTGGGGAGTTTGTCGAACGCTTTCCACCGTAATCTCTTTTCGGGGGACCACAACGGGGAGAGTTTTGCCTCTAAGAGTGATCGCAATGGGCCTAGCTCCTCTCAGACGCTGGTCCGTCCTGCTCTTCCATCCAGGGTTTGAGCGACGTTTCGTATACCACGCCCCCCCCCCCCCCCCCCCCATCCTCCAGTGAAGACAGGACAGCTGAGAGTGTGCACAGAACACACACGATCCTTGCGTTCGTGCAGGCGATCTCGGAGGCAGCCGGAAAGGAGGGTTTGGCGAGATTCCAGGCGAGTAGCACAGACTGTCAGCTCTGACGGATTACCCCGATTAGGAGTCTAGTAGGCTTCCTCAAGGCAGTCTGGGTCCCCGAGGAACCGGGGAGTCTCTGAACACAGCAACTCGACAAAAGAAGGAAAGGGTGTGTGAAAGAGTTCAGTGAAATAAGGGCCCACAGGGAGGGCTGCAGTGTCGGAGATCTCACTTTTCAGGTGAGAGTTTAACCAACCACCCTGTCAGCTGGACATCGAAGATCGCATGGCCCGATTTGAAGAAGATAGGGAGTGTTCAGGGGAGTAACAAATGAAGTAGTCATGTTTCCGGTGGTTGTTTGTTGGGCCTTAACATGCGCTGGTTGGCTGACAGGTGTTCCATGAGAATTAGAAACCCTACAGTGCAGAAGGAGGCCATTCGGCCCATCGAGTCTGCACCAACCCTTTGAAAGAACGCCCTACCTAGGCCCTCCCACGTCCTATCCCTGTAACTCCACCTAACCTGCACATCTTTGGGCTGTGGGAGTAAACCGGAGCACCCGGAGGAAACCCACGCAGACACTGGGGACAATGTGCAAACTCCACACAGTCACCCGAGGCTGGAATTGAACCCGGATCCCTGGCGCTGTGAGGGGGGCAGTGCTGACTACTGTCCCACCGTGCCGCATGAGTAGGCCATTCAGCCCCTCAAGCCTGCATTGTCATTCAGTAAGGTTGAGGCTGATTTGATTACGGTCTCGCTGCCATTTTCCTGCCTCCCCCCCCCCAACATAGCCCTCGACTCCCTTGCAGTCAAAAATCGAACTCAACTCTGAGTATATTCGGCAGCACGGGGGCGCAGTGGTTAGCACTGGGACTGCGGCGCTGAGGACCTGGGTTGGAATCCCGGCCCTGGCTCACTGTCCGTGTGGAGTTTGCACATCCTCCCCGTGTCGGCGTGGGTTTCGCCCCCACAACCCAAAGATGTGCAGGTTAGGTGGATTGGCCACGCTAAATTGCCCCTTAATTGGAAAAAAAAATAATTGGGTACTCTAAATTTAAGAAACAAACTCTTGAGTATATTCAGTGACCCGACCTTGATTGCTCTCTATGGAAGAAAATCCCACAGACTAATGAACGTCTGAGAGGAAAACGTTACCCTCAGCTCCGTCTTAAATGGGCGACCCCCTCATTTTTAAATGGTGCCCCCTCATTCTGGATTTCTCAATGAGAGGAAACATTCCCTCAGTATTTCCGCCCCCCCCCCCCCGCCTCCCTCCAGCCCGCTCAGGATCGTACATCAACAAGGTCACCTCTCAATCCTTCAAAGCCCAATCTATCCAACGTACCCTCAGAAGGTGAACCCTTCATCCCAGAAATCAGTTGAGTGAACCTTCTCGGAGCTGTTTCCAATGCAATTATATCCTTTCTCAAGCAAGGAGACCAAAACTCTACAAAGTATCCCAGATGCAGCCTCAACAAGGCCCCATAGAGCAGTTCCCTATTTTTATACCCCACCCCCTTTCAATAAACCGCAACATTCCATTTTTCTTCCTAACAACGTTTTGTGATTCATGTACCAGTGAACCCAGATCCCTCTGCTCCCCCCCCCCCCCCCCCCCACCCCCCACCCCCACGCCGGGAGCGGGATCCTCCGTCCCAGCAGCCGGCCAAAGGGGTTTCCCATTGTGGGCACCCCCACGCCGTCGGAAAATCCGCGGGCGCAAGTGCGCTGCCGGCGAAGCGGGTGGATCCCGTCGCCGGAGAATCCCGCCCACTTCCTTTACATTCCTCCTGCCAAAGTGGACAACTGTTACATTTTCCCACATTTCCATCTGCCAAATTGTTTTGCCCACTCACACCACCTGTCTAAATAATTTTGTAGGCTCTATATATCCCCTTGACAGCTTACTTTCCAATCACTTTTTTGTGCCATCAGCAAACCTAGCAACGTGACATCAACCCCTTCACCCAGTCATTGATATCATTTGTAAATAATTGAGGCTCTGGCAGGCATCCCTGGAGCACTCCAACAGCCAAGCCCGAAGGTTACCCATTTAACCCTACTCTGTTTCCTGTTAGCTAACCAATCCTCTCTCCATGCAAATATATTACTGTACCCAACCCCCTTCCCCCCTTCCCACATCATGAGCTCTTGTTTTGATGTAGCACCGTATCAAATATCTTCTGGAAAGCACATCCACAGGTCACCCTTTAACCTCCTCGCTTGCTGCTCCCTCAAAGAACTTGAACAAATTAGTCAAACATGCTTTCCCTTTCACTAAACCATTCGGCCCATCAAGTCTGCACCGACCCACTTAAGCCCTCACTTCCACCCTGTCTCCATAACCCAATAACCCCGCCTAACCTTTTTGGAGACGAAGGACAATTGATCATGGCCAATCCACCTAACCTGTACGTCTTTGGACTGTGGGAGGAAACCGGAGCACCCGGAGGAAACCCACGCAGACACGGGGAGAACGTGCAGACGCCGCACATGCAGTGACCCAAGCCGGGAATCAAACCCGGATCCCTGGCGCCGTGAAGCCACAGTGCTAACCACTGTGCTACCGTGCTGCCCCATGGGAGGGTAGGGGGTTGGAATGGAGGAAGTGCATCGGAAAGAGACAACCAAATGCCAGAAACTCTGAATCAACAAAGGTGTATGTGACCAAAACGAGATCTGAAAAAAACCATGAAGCCTCCAGACCCTCTGAATTTATCAAATCAGTGACTTGGGGCTAGGGTGGGGGTGGGTAAAGACTTGGGGGGAGATGTAATATGACAGTATCTGGCACTGAAAGGGTTAATGTGGGACTGGGAAACAGCACCGCCCAGGTAAAGAGACACATGACTCGATGGGCCGAATGGCCTCCTTCTGCACTGTAAATTCTATGATTCTATGATGACCTAAGACTAGGGTCAGTTTGTGGACTGGACAGAGACCTGTGTGGAAGCAAGCATGGAGTTAGCTCACAGCTTGGGCCACCCTCTGCATGTATGTTACACAGTTATGTCTCGAAGCTCAGCCCCAGAACCTCTTTGTGAGATGTAATGAACCGCCAGCGGGACTCGCTATCGGAGGGAAGCTCAAGCCAAGATGGAGATCACCACCCATATCTCGCACTGGCAAAATGTGGACAAATGACTCACTCCCTGCTCACAGCTGTTGAAAAATTCCTAAATGAGATTGCCTCGCACGGCAAAAAAAAACATTAATAACACTCACCGCGTTAAAATAGCTGATAAAGCAAAATTGACATAATCCCGTGACCGAGGAAGCAATTTCATGTCAATTACTGTGACCAGGAAGTAAATGTCTGTACAGACATTCAAACCTATGGTGGGAGGTATTTACATCCATTTGACATGCTTTGGATCATCCGCTAGTTTCCTGATTTGCTTCAGATGCCAATTATAATCAGCTCCAACTTTAGTTCGGTATCCTCAAAGGTGCTGAGCTCTCTGGTGGCTAAACCCCAAAGCAACCAATGAAAGCCACTATAATTTTAATAGCATGTAATAACATGTAAAACAGCCTACATAGTCAATCTGTAAAGGCTTTGAAGAAAAACACATGGTAATTTTGTACCTGATCTTACTGCCGTGATCAAATTGATCTTTCTGTTTCCCCCTGTGCTATGTAAGTTAGCAGTCTGTGGAGATTGTAACATTTAAAATAAGGGATGTTCCAATGCTTGTTACATTTGCTCCTGCGTAGGAAGAAGGTTGGGACCCCCTTGGAGTGTTGTGATAGGTCACCAGATCACTTCAAGGATCAGTGAACAGCAGCTCTGGGGCAGTCAGGTTGAGTGAGGCAGTCAATTTTAACCAGGAGTCGAGTGTCCCTGGCAGGGTACAAGGAGAGGGGAAAGGATAAGGTCCCATTGAGAGATGCGACCCAGGTAGGGAACAGAGACGGGGCTCAGTTGAGTTCAGGAAAATCAGAGGAGCAGAAAAACAGGTTCTGAATGGGATAAGGGCTGCGGTCAGGTCAACAGGAGGCTTCGGAGAAGCTATGAAGATCCAAGAAGGCTGCCAAAGGTTGAGGACTTCATGATGAAGGCTGGTGAGGTGAACATACCCCTTTGGACCAGTCACGTTCTGCTCAGTGAGGCCGAAGAGCTGAGGTTGTGCTCGAGTGAATACCAGGGAATCCAGGGAACAGGCTCTTGGGAGGCGAGATTGAAAGCCTCCTAGGTGGTCCATCATTGATGCCATCCAAGTTGGAGGTGACGTTTGGAGGGAATTCCCAGGTTAGACCCTTGGATGTGAAGACTGGAACCCTCGTGAGGGAGACAGAGTTTTAGCTTGGTCGATTGTCCCACAGAGGTTGCTGACATCAGAGCAGGTTGTTGAGAAATCCATGGACTCTCTCTTGGTTGCGTCTGCTGTTTATTGCGCGGAGTGGGGTGTTTGCCCATTGTTTGCCTGTCAATTCACATGTACTTCATATTAACCTTGAATTTTAGACTATAAGATAGATATCGTAAGTTGCTTTGTCTTTCTCACCTTGTACAATAAAGTCTGGTTTGTTTGTTCAACACCCATTGAAGCTTGCAGCTTTATCCTATTAGAAAATGTCTTCACTGTCTATTTTAAACAAAATGTTAGCGGTTCCTATCCGATTCTTAACAAAGATTTGAGAGTCTGGCCAAAGGTCATAACAATGCGTAGATATGGGGCTGGATTCTCAGTTGGCCGACGCTCTAATTGGAAACGCAATTAGGCAGCGAATTGGTTCTGACGCAAAATCGCAGCGGACACCGATTTCACGGCAAATCGCAATTCTCCGTTGCCTCGATAGCAGCGTCAATGCGTTCCAGAACGCACGCACAGTAAACAGCTTTGGCATATCATTAACGGATATTCCCCGGGGTCTCCGCGATGCTCCGCCTCCGATGGGCCGAATGCCCGACGGGGCGGTTCACTTGTGCTTTCACAAATTGGGAAACAGGGACTGCTGAGGGAGAGGGAGGAGGGTACAGGAAGTGTGCAACATCGCTATAGTGTGCTGACCATTGTGCCACTGGCTCGGAGGGCTGATGCCAGAGCCGGGGGGCATAGAGGGGGGGTGGCCAGGAGCTGGGCTGTGGGGTCGGGGTGGACGGGCACAGAACACCATTGCCGCAGCCGGCAAGGCAGCCATGCAGCTGTGCAAGCTGCTGATCGCCCACAGTGAACATAGGGCCACGGGTCATATGGGTGCCCCCCCCAGGGCGCCTCCCCAGGTGCCCTCTGGCCCCAGCCGACCAATCAGCGGGATGGGAGCGCTCCAGCGTAACCAATGCCATCCTGTTGGCTGGGATGGTGTGTGTGGGGAGTGAAGCTGCAGCTTGTCAGCCTCCCGAGTGTCAATCGTGAAACCGGCGAATCTCGCACTGTTACTCATTGGAATGGAATGTGTTCCACGTGGCGCTGGTGCCAGCCCCTCCATCGTCGCTGAATCCATCCAGGTGCAGCGATAGCGTCAACACTCAGGGCGGGATTCTCCGATTTTGAGGCTATGTCCGGAAGAAGTGTCTAGTTTTACGGTGAAAAATTCGGCGGCGCCCCCGCACCGATGCTCCGCCCGGTGGGGGCTAACAGCCACACCGTGTAAACTCCCGGCGTCCCCGACATAAACGGCCGGAGAATTGCGGTCCATGGCCGTGCGTGCGCACAGGGAAGACCTGCAGCGGTCACGCGGTACAACACGCTGCCGGCCGTGCACGGGACCCGGCCTGCCAGATAGTGGCCTCCCCCCTCCACCCCGGACCACCCCCCCAACCAGTCTCCCCAGCCCCCGCCGAAGCACCCCCCCCCCCTCCCCAGCTCGCCCGGACGTGTGGTTGAAGAAAACTCAGAGCACGCTTGTCCCGCGCCGTCGGGAAGCCGGCCCATCGGGGGCGGAGCATCAGGGGAGGGCCTTCCGGTCCCAACGGCGTGCGGCGTACTCACCAGTGACGCCGTTTTGGAAGGGGGCGGAGCATCTGAAAACAGGCGCCGCCCCCAATTTTGGCGCCAAAAGGGATTCTCCGCCCGATCGCTGAATACAATTCCGCTGTCGGCAAGCGGGGAATCCCACCCTTACTCTCAGAGACAGAGGATCTCGGTCTGTAAATCTGAATAATAATTTTGGGGACTAATTGGTTGAGACTGGCAATCTACTTCCCCTGAATGATAAACCCTTTTCTGTTTCGCATGAGACTCTTTCCCCACTGCTGTAGTGCCTGGGTGAGTCTTGTGGTCTCGGCGGCAAACCTTGTGGTCATCCAGAAACTTAATGGTTCACTTCTTTCTTTCTGGTGACTGATGTCAATGTCGGGGATAGTGTTGATGGGTGAAAGGAATCAGAGAATTCCTACAGTGCAGAAGAAGGCCATGTGGCCCATCGAGCCTGCACAGGCCCTTGAAAGAGCGCCCACCCAGGCCCACTACCCGCCCCGTCCCCATGCCCCCACCTGATCATCGGACACTAAGGGGCAATTTAGCATGGCCAATCCGCCTAACCTGCATGTCTTTGGACTGTGGGAGGAAACCGGGCACCCGGAGGAAACCCACGCAGACACGTGGGGAGAACGTGCAGACTCCGCACAGACAGTGACCCAAGGCCAGAATCGAACCCGGGCGCTGGCGCTGTGAGGCAGCAGTGCTAACCACTGTGCCACCGTCATCGGTCGGGGAGGGGGGGGGGGGGGAGGGAGAGGGGGTGCGGTATACAGAATAAAGGGACATAATATTCAAATTAAATTGGAATGTAGAGCTCACAGCTCAGATGGAGATCTGTAGGAGGCTAATGGGAGCTTTGAACAGTCAGATCACTAGGATTTATGCCATTGATACATTGAATTCTTACACAGGATCAGTGCTGAGAGGCTGCGTCGTATTTTTCCATGATTTATGGAGGCAAGGGGCAAGGCCATGAAAATAAGGGATTGGGTGGTCTCCCACATCTATCGCTACCACAGCCAATTATAGATCGAATTACTTCCAATTTCGCAGGTGCACTGGCATTTCTGCCCACCCCCAATTTACAACCCCCCCCTCCCCCCAGCTTCGCCCCCCCTACCCCCCCATTGGCCACATGCTGTCACTGCCATCTCAATGGGGTTGACCTTTTCACGGTGGACGGGAAGGGCCATTGGAGGAGAATGACCTATGCCCCAAAGAGGAAAGGCCACACCCACAAACGGTCAATTGGTGGGGGTATCCCCTTCAGTTCTACGTGTGTTGCGGCTTTGGCTCGTTCCTCTAGGTGCACTCGCAGCTTTCCGACCCACCTCAGCCGGCCCCTCATCTCCCAGTAGCTCCAACACTGCTGCCCTCTGATTGAGCCACCAGCATCAGTTGCCCTCTCCTTCGCCTATCAGCTGCACCCATTTTACTTGGGGATCACAATGCTGATTGATTCCCCTTCTCCATCGCTTCCAGTCAGTCATCCATTCCTCTTCCAGCCGCGCTGTGGTTAAGTCTCGCACCATCATATCTTTCCATCCGACCTTGGGCCTGCCTCTTCTCCTCTTTCCTGGCAGCCCCTTCTCCATCACCTGCCTCACCATGCTCCCTCTCTCTCTGCCTGGGATCTTACTGTTCGCGGACAGGCTGTTACCTTTCTTGCACTACGAGAGTGGCTACAATCCAAAATCACCTCATTGTCTGTAACTTACTTTGGGTTGGAATGCTCGAAAAGTCTTATGGGAATACAAATTCATTCTTTAATAAAATACTCCCTGTGATGAACGGTTACTGTAACACTGTACCCTTATCATCATGTAAGGTGATGTCCCCTTTAAGACCGGGCTTGGAACCCTGGGGGACTCCGCCTCCGGCTCCGCCCATCTGGGAGTCGTATATAAGGGGCGCAGGCGGCACCCAGTAAGCACCCATCTCGGCACCAGGCTAGTTCTTAGCTTATTAAAGCCTTCTTTACCGTTTTACTCTCTAGCGGCGTTATTGAGGGTACAACACTCCCCCAAAAAAACCTTTGGGGCCTTCAGATATGAGACTAATCCCTGCACACAGGGCTGATAATATGCGTTGTCCTCTGCACTGTTTGAATACAATGGGAGTCACACTGTGAGTTACCTCACAGCCAAGGATATAAGCTGCTCAACAACACGCCTTCACATTGTTCACACCCTGGAATAGATTAACACACTGCGACTGAAACAACAATAAAACCAATAACTGGGGGCTGATCTGAATAAAATAAGCCATTTTGATATTTACTGAATTTTTCGTCAACACAGAGCTATTTCACTCCTGCCTCGGACATCTGACTCCATGGCTTACGCCTTCCATCCCCAATCCACCACACGCGAGAATTCCCTTCCCGGATATCTCCGCGTTTCCCGTCCCGTCCCGCCTTGAAAACCCATGGTTCCAGCCAAGCCTCTGGTCAGTCCGCAATGACGTTCCTCGGGTTGTTTCTCACACCTCCTGAGAGGTGCAACAGTGTGGTAAACCACTGTTAGTATACTATATGTATTGTGGTAAACTGCCACTGTATTACATGTTTTGTGGTAAACCACTGCCTGATGGCTCCGCCTCCCCTCGGGCTCGGTATAAAGGTGGCTGATCTCCGCCCCTGCCCCAGTTCGGGATCAGAGGCCAGGAGGATTTCTGTTTAGCTTATTAAATTGATGTGCCATCAATGAACACAAGACGAGTAGCGAACGTAACTGAGGCTTTAATAAGCTAAACAGAAAGCCTCCTGGCCTCTGATCCCGAACTGGGGCAGGGGCAGAGATCAGCCACCTTTATACCGAGCCCGAGGGGAGGCGGAGCCATCAGGCAGTGGTTTACCACATTCCATGTAATACAGTAGCAGTTTACCACAATACATATAATATACTAACAGTGGTTTACCACAAACAGGAATGAAGTCGGTACTGTCAGCCTGGACGTGACCTCAGAGGAGTTGGGATCGGGAAAACCCCAGCCTTTCGCCTGGGACACATGGCATGATGCTGCGACTTCCAGCTTCCACTGGAACGGATTATCATTCTGCTGGGGATGGACAGGATAAGGAATGCACCCCCCTTCCACCACCTGGTGCTATATCACGCTCCCGCCAAAGCAATGGGGATTTAAATAGTCTGCCACATCTTCCAGGGGAGATATGCGACAGTGAGGCCGTGAAATCTGGGCCTTAGAGTGATTAACTCCACCTCAAAACATGGTGACAGCTCAGCGCGGTTCACAGACTTGCAACCACCTAAGTCAGGCGTGTGCTTGTTGGCACGGCTGACACGGTTGACAAGAATCGCATGGACAGTTGTCACTCTTGCCTTGTCCCCAAGTCCCAAGCAGAGGGTGTCCAACATGACAGCGGGCAGTCTATCCTGGCCACATGCGATTTGTTGTCACGTGAGAGTACCCTTTAAGAAATGGGTGTTTCAGAAATGTACCTTTAAGAAATGGAGCTGCTCATGTTACTGGAGTGATGTCAGAGTGTGGGTGGAGCTGAGCTCCACTTCTGCTTTTTAGTTTCAGTTTGAGAAAGAGCTTGGGTGTGTCTGTGTTTTTCGGTGAGCTGAATCTGAAGTTAAAAGTGAGCTGCACTGCTGCTGATCTCTGCCATCAAAAGACTATCTATGGGTCATTTGGTGAATTCAGAAGAATTATAAATGTTTTCAGTCTTGAATGTAAACCCTGATGTGCTCCTGTTTGGAGGTTTGTTAAGTCTTTTGGATGTTAAAAGAACAGCATACAGACTACTTAGTGTTGTATTCTTTGGGGGGTGTATTTGAATTAACGGTTGCTAAGATATTCACTGTTTGTTTTAAAAAGGTTAACTTGAGTTCATAGAATAAACATTGTTTTGTTTAAAAAAAAAACACTGGTCCATGTTTGCTGTACCATACCTGTAGAGTGATCTCTTAACACCCCTCACTTCAAAGATAACTCAGAAAATATTGCAACAGTAAATAACTCCTTAAAATGTTCCTTCAAACTTCCAAGAGACTTAACACCTTTAAACAGTATCGCATCAGGTTAAAAGATATATATATTTTCTGTAGAATGGCAGAGATATATTAGCTTGGTTGATTTCAGCTCCAGCAAACTCTCTGGACACACACAGACACATACAACCTGCTTTCTCCAACTGGCTTTCTCCTTTTAATCAGCTCACAGCAAAACAGCCAGGTACTTTGAAGCTGCTCTCAGCAAAACCAGCCAGGCACTTTTCAAAACTGAAGCTAAAATCTAAACTGCAAAATGGCTGAACTGACCTCAGCCCCACCCACTCTCTGACATCAGTTTTCTTAAAGGTACATTGCTTAAACATCCATGTCTTAAAGGTACCCTCACATGACAGTGAACCAGGGCCAGGATTCGAACCCGGGTCCTCAACGGCGTAGGCAGCAATGTTAATCACTGTGCCACATTCTGTCATATTCCGCACGGGACTTACGGGGAGGGAATCATTATTTTCCCCGTGACTCTCGTGGAGTATGAGCCCACTTGATGAGGGGCGGGGCAACGCCATTCAGCTCTGTATAACAGGTCGACCAGTGAGGCATTAACCGTGGAGGGATCTACCGGGAGTTATATATAATGTAGCTGTACATAAACCGAAGATCTTTATTTACACTCAGTGTGGACTGCCCACGTCCTTATTAAACATTGAGTGGGGGCAGAGGGGTCATCGATTGGCCAACCCTGAGAGGTTGAGTGATTCCCACATGTCCCGATCAACAGGCATGGTTTCCTCCTCAGGTCCAGGATCTCAGAGGAGCTGCCGTGAGAGGCAAAACCTGGGAGGGCAAAGATGACTTGACAAAATCAGGCATTAATACGGAAGTAAAAACGGAAAGTGCTGGAAAAATCTCAGCAGGTCTGACAGCATCTGTGGAGAGAGAAACAGAGTTGACGTTTCGAGGCTGGGTGACTCTTTTTCTGAACACTCAGATGGTTAAGATTCTTCCGAACCTTCCTTTTATTTAAGGACTGTTAGTTGTAAGGCTATTTTCTTTGACGTTAATGTGGTTAATTCAGTGTTTAAATTAAAGTTTGGTTTAACATAAAAGATACCTATTGGCCAGAGACATCGCTCCTGGGGTGAAGTACCCTTTCCTCACAGTTTTATAAATTGAAAAATTGTTTGAGGTTCCCATCCGGTATCCTAATGAATGTTGGGGTCTGGTAGGGTTTCCGAACACTGCGGGTTGCTGAAGAGACTCATCTGTCAGGCCTACCGTCTGAATATTTAATTTTAATTTAATTTTTAATCTTTTATTGTCACAAGTAGGCTTACATTAACACTGCAATGAAGTTACTGTGAAAAACCCCTAGTCGCCACATTCCCGCGCCTGTTCGGGTACGCAGAGGGAGAATTCAGAATGTCCAATTCACCCAATAAGCACGTCTTTCAGGATTTGTGGGAGGAAACCGGAGCACCCGGAGGAAACATGGCACGGGGAGAACGTGCAGACTCCGCACAGACAGTGACCCAAGCCTCCCGGGACCTGGGACCCTGGCGTTGTGAAGCAACAGTGCTAACCACCGTGCTACCGTGCCACCCAATATCACCCAGCCTAGCAGTGTGGGCCCAGGATATCTCCAGTTGATATTGACGATGACTGAACTTGGAAAGATACACTTTGTACGTCAAAGGCCACGTTTAACAAGCCTGTGCCACACTTCCGTCAAGACCAATTTCGGGTCCACTTTCCAGCACTGTCCACTCACTGAGAGAGTTAAAATGTTCCTTGGTCAGACCAGTCTGTAAAATATTTGCAGTTTCAGCCCTGTGTTGAATATTGTTCAATACGAACCAACTCCCCCAGGCAGTAGACTTTTCCTTCGCTCCATTCTTCACTCTGACAGGATTAGCAGGCAGCCAGAGACCAGTAAATGGTCTTAAAAATTCAGAGGGTGAAAGCAGGTTGTCAGGAGGTCAGGAATCAGCAGCTTGAATCCCCGGAGGTTGTACTCTCTCTCCGCATACAGAGTGGCCCCACGACATAGTCCTTTCCGATTGTTGGTGCTGGAGGATGACCTGAGTGACAGTTTGGTTTGCCATGTCCATGGGGAGGCCATGCTGTCCTCTCTCTCTCTCTCTGCTGCCCTTTCACCCTCCACATACTGATACAAGGTGCATATTCTCGTCCGTCACAGAGAGGATGAAATGTCACAGAGATTCAAAAGCAAAACTGATCTACCCAAACCCGCGGAACTGTTTTGATGTCTCGTCACAACCTTATGGGGAACAAAAGAAACATTATGCATTTTTGGGGACAGCAGTCCCTGTGTATATTATAGAGAATAACAGCCTCTGTGTATATTATAGAGAATAGCAGTCTCTGTGTATATTATAGAGAATAACAGTCCCTGTGTATATTTTACAGAATAACAGTCTCTGTGTATATTATAGAGAATAACAGTCCCTGTGTATATTATAGAGAAACAGTCTCTGTGTATATTATAGAGAATAACAGTCTCTGTGTATATTATAGAGAATAACAGTCCCTGTGTATATTTTAGAGAACAACAGTCTCTGTGTATATTATAGAGAATAACAGTCTCTGTGTATATTATAGAGAATAACAGTCTCTGTGTATATTATAGAGAATAACAGTCTCTGTGTATAGTATAGAGAATAACAGCCCCTGTGTATATTACAGAGAATAACAGTCCCTGTGTATATTATAGAGAATAACAGTCTCTGTGTATATTATAGAGAATAACAGTCCCTGTGTATATTATAGACAATATCAGCTCCTGTGTATATTAGAGAGAATAACAGTCTCTGTGTATATTATAGAGAATAACTGCCCCTGTGTATATTATAGAGAATAGCAGTCTCTGTGTATATTATAGAGAATAACAGTCCCTGTGTATATCAAAGAGAATAATAGCCCCTGTGTATATTATAGAGAATAGCCGTCTCTGTGTATATTATATAGAATAACAGCTCCTGTGTATATTATCGAGAATAACATTCTCTGTGTATATGATAGAGGATAACAGTCTCTGTGTATATTATATAGAATAACAGCTCCTGTGTATGTTATAGAGAATAACAGTCTCTGTGTATATTATAGAGAATAACAGTCTTTGTGTATATTATCGAGAATAACAGTCTCTGTGTATATTACAGAGAATAACAGTCCCTGTGTATATTATAGACAATATCAGCTCCTGTGTATATTAGAGAGAATAACAGTCTCTGTGTATATTATAGAGAATAACAGTCTCTGTGTATATTATGGAGAATAACAGTCTCTATGTATATTATAGAGAATAACAGTCTCTGTGTATATTATAGAGAATAACAGCCCCTGTGTATATCATAGAGAATAACAGCCCCTGTGTATATTATAGAGAATAACAGTCCCTGTGTATATTATAGAGAATAACAGTCTCTGTGTATATCATCGAGAATAACAGCCCCTGTGTATATTATAGAGAATAACAGCTCCTGTGTATATTAGAGAGAATAACAGTCTCTGTATATATTATAGAGAATAACTGCCCCTGTGTATATTATAGAGAATAGCAGTCTCTGTGTATATTATAGAGAATAACAGTCTCTATGTATATTATAGAGAATAACAGTCCCTGTGTATATTATAGATAATAACAGCCCCTGTGTATATTATAGAGAATAGCCGTCTCTGTGTATATTATATAGAATAACAGCTCCTGTGTATATGATAGAGAATAACAGTCTCTGTGTATATTATAGAGAATAACAGTCTCTGTGTATATTATAGAGAATAACAGTCTGTGTGTATATTATAGAGAATAACAGTCTCTGCGTATATTATAGAGAATAACAGTCCCGGTGTAAACTATAGAGAATATCAGCTCCTGTGTATATTAGAGGGAATAACAGTCTCTGTGTATATTATAGAGAATAACAGTCTCTGTGTGTATTATGGAGAATAACAGTCTCTATGTATATTATAGAGAATAACAGTCTCTGTGTGTATTATAGAGAATAACAGCCCCTGTGTATATCATAGAGAATAACAGCCCCTGTGTATATTATAGAGAATAACAGTCCCTGTGTATATTATAGAGAACAGTCTCTGTGTATATCATAGAGAATAACAGTCCCCGTGTATATCATAGAGAATAACTGTCTCTGTGTATATTATAGAGAATAACGGTCTCTGTGCATATTATAGAGAATAACAGTCTCTGTGTATATTATAGAGAATAACAGTCCCTGTGTATATTATAGAGAATAACAGCCCCTGTGTATATTATAGAGAATAACAGTCCCTGTGTATATTATAGAGAATAACAGTCTCTGTGTATATCATAGAGAATAACAGCCCCTGTGTATATTATAGAGAATAACAGCTCCTGTGTATATTAGAGAGAATAACAGTCTCTGTGTATATTATAGAGAATAACTGCCCCTGTGTATATTATAGAGAATAGCAGTCTCTGTGTATATTATAGAGAATAACAGTCTCTATGTATATTATAGAGAATAACAGTCCCTGTGTATATCATAGAGAATAACAGCCCCTGTGTATATTATAGAGAATAGCCGTCTCTGTGTATATTATATAGAATAACAGCTCCTGTGTATATGATAGAGAATAACAGTCTCTGTGTATATTATAGAGAATAACAGTCTCTGTGTATATTATAGAGAATAACAGTCTGTGTGTATATTATAGAGAATAACAGTCTCTGCGTATATTATAGGGAATAACAGTCCCGGTGTAAACTATAGAGAATATCAGCTCCTGTGTATATTAGAGAGAATAACAGTCTCTGTGTATATTATAGAGAATAACAGTCTCTGTGTGTATTATGGAGAATAACAGTCTCTATGTATATTATAGAGAATAACAGTCTCTGTGTGTATTATAGAGAATAACAGCCCCTGTGTATATCATAGAGAATAACAGCCCCTGTGTATATTATAGAGAATAACAGTCCCTGTGTATATTATAGAGAACAGTCTCTGTGTATATCATAGAGAATAACAGTCCCCGTGTATATCATAGAGAATAACGGTCTCTGCGTATATTATAGAGAATAACAGTCCCTGTGTATATTATAGAGAATAACAGTCTCTGTGTATATCATAGAGAATAACAACCCCTGTGTATGTTATAGAGAATAACAGCTCCTGTGTATATTAGAGAGAATAACAGTCTCTGTGTATATTATAGAGAATAACAGTCTCTGTGTATATTATAGAGAATAACAGCCCCTGTGTATATCATAGAGAATAACAGCCCCTGTGCATATTATAGAGAATAACAGTCCCTGTGTATATTATAGAGAACAGTCTCTGTGTATATCATAGAGAATAACAGTCTCTGTGTATATTATAGAGAATAACAGTCTCTGTGTATATTATGGAGAATAACAGTCTCTATGTATATTATAGAGAATAACAGCCCCTGTGTATATCATAGAGAATAACAGCCCCTGTGTATATTATAGAGAATAACAGTCCCTGTGTATATTATAGAGAATAACAGTCTCTGTGTATATTATAGAGAATAACAGTCCCTGTGTATATTATAGAGAATAACAGTCTCTGTGTATATCATAGAGAATAACAGCCCCTGTGTATATCATAGAGAATCACGGTCTCTGTGTATATTATAGAGAATAACGGTCTCTGTGTATATTATAGAGAATAACAGTCGCTGTGTATATCATAGAGAATAACGGTCTCTGTGTATATTATAGAGAATAACGGTCTCTGTGTATATTATAGAGAATAACAGTCGCTGTGTATATCATAGAGAATATCAACCCCTGTGTATATTGTAGAGAATAACAGTCTCTGTGTATATCATGGAGAATAACAGCCCCTGTGTATATTATAGAGAATAACAGTCTCTGTGTATATGATAGAGAATAACAACCCCTGTGTATATTATAGAGAATAACAGTCTCTGTGTATATTATAGAGAATAACAGCTCCTGTGTATATTATAGAGAATAACAGTCCCTGTGTACATTATAGAGAATAACAGTCCCTGTGTATATTATAGAGAATAACAGTCTCTGTGTATATTATAGAGAATAACAGTCACTGTGTATTTTATAGAGAATAACATTCACTGTGTATGTTATAGAGAATTACAGCCCCTGTGTATATTATAGAGAATGGCAGCCTTATATATATTGTAGGGGATTTTTTACTGGCTCCACAAGTTAGTTTGTTCCATATGTAATCCCTCCTGCTGTCCTGTGTGCTCAGATTGTTGTTATTGCCCCAGAATCAGCGACTGCCCCTTGCTGGTTCCCTGTTGGATGCCATTTAGAACATGGTTTGGACGCGTTCCTCCTGAAAATCAGTGACTTGTTCGAATTCACATCGGTAATTCTTTTCTGATTGTTTCTCTGTCTCTAGATACATTGCACACACTGCTTTTAACGATGAAGTTCAAGATGTTAAGTGGAACAGATTGAGGTAGATGAACGAATAAGATTTCCGCTGCTTGGGAAGTGGAGTGAAAGTGATGAATCCAGTTTGGGAGTCTGTGGGAAGGCTGCAGAAATCGCGATCAGGTGTGGTTCTGTCCTCAATGCTTCGAGTCACAGTTAACAAAGTAGCTGAAGGCGTTATCACAACCTGCCGCAGAGTTTTCTATTCACAGCCGTGTGTTTCTCTCACAGATTGATAGTCCAAGCCTGGACCCTCCTGTCCTTTTAGTTGATTTAGACAAGTTGAGCGAGTGGGAAAATACATGGCAAGATGCAGTACAGCACGATAATTGTGAAGTTATCCACTTTGAATGAAGAAACAGAGGCAGAGTATTATTTAAGTGGTGATAGATCGGGAAATGTTGGCGGACAAAGGGACCTGGGTGTCTGAGTACACCAGCCACTGAAAGAAAGCACGCAGGCACAAGTAGTTAGGAAGGCAGATGGTATGTTGGCCTTCACTGCAAGATAATTGAGTACAAGGGCAAGGTTGTCTTACTGCAGCTGTACAGGGCGTTGGTCAGACCGCCCCTGGAGTATTGTGTGCAGTTTTGGTCTCCTTATCCAAGAAAGGATATAGTTGTCAGAGAGGGAGTGAAGCAAAGGTCCTCCAGACTGATTCTCGGAACGGAACTGTATTCACTGGGGTTTAGAATAATGGGCGGGATTCTCTGATCCTGAGGCTAAGTGTTGACGCGCTTCCCGGCGGCATGAATACGGCCTCAGGATCAGCAATTCTGACCCCAGGCTGCCCCAGCGTCAACTGGGCGGTGCGGGGTCCGCGCATGCACAGTGGCACCGGCGCCAACACGCGCATGCGCAGTGGCTCCCTTCTCCACGACGGCCCCGACGCAACATGGCTTGGGGCTTCTGGGGCCGGCACGGGAGAAAGGAGGCCCCCAGCCCAAGAGGTTGGCCCGCCAATCAGTGGGCCCCGATCGCGGGCCAGGCCACAACGGAGGACCGCCCCGGGGTCGGACCCCCCCTACCCTTCCACAGGCCGCCCCCGGACCCTTCCACGCCGCGATCCGGCCGGCTAATAACAGATTAGAACGTCGGCGGCGGGACTCGGGTTTTTTGCTACGGCCACTTGGCTCATCCCAGGCTGAGAATCGCCGGGGCGGGCCCCGTAGAGCAGCCCCCGGTCAGCGCCGATGGTGCTGATCCTCCGCCCTGCGGAGAATCGCGTCCTGGTGCCGGGGCGTGGCGCGATTCACGCCGGCCACGGCGATTCTCCGGCCCGGCCCCGGGCTGAGAGAATCCCGCCCAATGTGAGGGGATCTCATTGAAACCTATCAAATTCTGACAGGGTTGGACAGAGTGGAGGCCGGGATGTGGTTTCCTCTGACTGGGGGGAGGGGGTACTAGAACAAGGGGTCACGGCCTCAGGATATGGGGTGGGCCATTTCGGGCTGAGATGAGGAGAAACCTCTTCACTCAGAGGCTGTTGACCCTGTGGAATTGTCCACCACAGAGGCCAAATCACAATGTATTCAAGAAGGAAATAGATACATTTCTAGACACTAAAGGCATCAAGGGGTGTGTGGAGAGCGCGGGACTACAGTGTCCAGATAGAGGATCAGCCATGTTCATATTGAATGGCAAAGTAGGCCCGAAAGCCTGAATCGCCTACTCCTACCCCTATCTATTTATATTTTCACATTTGTTCTTTCTGCAATTTGTCAAATTGTGGATTGATTTAACATCAGGGGCTGTAGCTTTGTGGCACATTGATCGCCCGCATGTCAACAACTTTCCCGTATAACTTGAAGACTCCACAGGCCTTTAGAAAACATCCCAATTACTTGCCCATGTTCAGCGGGGAGTAAGGGAATAAAAAAGATTTTCTGTTTGCAAAGATGTCAAGACAGACGATAATTTCAAAATATAGGATGATTCCCGAACTGTAGCAATAATCGGCGAGACAAATTGCTTTGGTCTGCACACTGATGATCAGTATTCAGGGAATATTCTAGTGTCACGGATAAATGTAAGGTTTGGCAGCAGAAACGGGAAGGCAGATTATGACCTGAATGGCTATAGATTGAGAGAGGGGACTGTGCAGTGAGACCGAGGCGCGGAAGGTAAGCATGCAGGTGCAGCAGGCGGTAAAGAAGGCAAATGGGTAAGTTGGTCTCTATTGCGAGGGGTTTCGGGTGCAGGAGTACGGCTGTCTTTGCTGCTATTAGACAGGGCCCTGGTGAGGCCACACTTGGAATACTGGGCGAGGTTCTCTAGCACCCCCCCCCCCCCCCCCCCCACATTGGCATGTTTCTCGTTTGGCCGCTGGCGGGATCTTCTCGTCCCGTCGCTGTCAATGGATCTTCCCATTGAATCCACCCAACGCCGTCGGGAAACCCCTTGCACAAATGAGCCATCGGCGGGAACGGAAGATCTGGCCGGCGTGAACAGCCAAAAGGTCTCGTCCATTGTGTGCAGTTTTGGTCTCCTTCTCTGAGGAAGGATGTCCTTGCTCTAGAGGGAGCGCAGCGAAGGTTTACCGGACTGAATCCTGGGATGGGGGGGGAGTGATGTATGAGGAGAGATTGAGTCAGATAGGATTACATTCGCTGGAGTTCAGAAGGCTGAGGGGGGGAATCTCATATAAAATTCTAACAGGACTGGACAGGGTCGATGCAGGAAGGATGTTCCCGATGGTGGGGATGTCCAGAACCAGGGGGTCACAGTCTGAGGGTACGGGGTAGATCATTTAGGACAGAGATGAAGAGAAATTTCTTCCCCCACAGAGTGGTCGGCCTGTGGAATTCGTTACAGGAAGTAGTTAAAGACAAAGCATTGTGGGATGGCTTCTCTGGGAGACTGTGGGCTGGATTCTCCATCGGACGTTGCCTCGAAACACGATTGGGCGGAGAACCGCGCATCAGTGGAAAATCGAGGCCGCGCCGGGCGCCAATCAGAATGCCATGCTCCGGAGTGAATACATTCCGTGCCGTATGCCGAAGTGGCCATGCAAATTTTACAGTAAACGCTGTCGGCATATCATTAACAGGCCCCGATTCAGCAATATCCAGGCCTCCAGCGATATTCCGCCTCCGATGGCAATGTTCAAATCGGGGAAACAGGCACCATGGCTACTGAGGGAGAGGGTGGGAGTTCAAACCGTGACCAACATCGCTACAGTGCGCTGGCCGAGGGGAGCCTGCCAGGAGTAGCGGGGGAGGAGGGGGAGCGTCCAGGAGGTGGGCCATGGGGCCTGAGTGGAGAGGCACACTTCTGACTGCCCACTGGGAACATAACGCCACGGGCCGTATGGGTACCCCCCTCAGGCCCCTCCCCCGAGGTGCTCTCTGGTCCCAGCCGATCCATCAACGGGATGGGCGTGCACTAGCGCAACCAGCGCCATATCCTGGCTGGGATGAGGGTCGGCCTGTATTGGAATTGAGCGGGTTCTACGTGCTAGCTCATTAACGTGAATCGCTCCGGGACCGGCACCGCTTTCGTCCTCGTAGAACACTTGCGGTTCAGTCCCGACGTCAGCACTTAATCCATCAAACATTCCGCTGTATGTTCTCCCGTCCAAGGAGAATTGCAACCAATTTACAATCCCACTGCAGGTGCAAGCCGGGAAGCAATTCTGTACTGCGATGCGAATCCATGCATGGTGAGGAATATGAGGGATTCCCGCTATCGGGCCGCCCGATAAAGACGTTCCGCGACCGGCCACCCCCCCAAATCATCCCAACACCGCAAATCAGCACCCCCGCACAGCACATCAGCCCCCCAACACAACACATCAGCGCCCCCGCACAGCATATCAGCCCCCCAACACAGCACATCAGCGCCCCCGCACAGCACATCAGCCCCCCAACACAGCACATCAGCGCCCCCGCACAGCACATCAGCCCCCCAACACAGCACATCAGCGCCACCGCACAGCAAAGTAGCCCTTACCGTCAGATTACGTGGGTGTCCCCCCTTCCCCTAAGTATGGCGGTGACCCGACCCACCCCCTCCCCCTTCCAAGGGACTCACTGACGAGGGAGCGCCCCTCCCAAGGACCCCTGTAATAGGGAGAAAGAACTCCCTTGGACCTCCTAACTGATGGGATATCCCCAAAGGTACACCCTGATTTAAGGGACCCCTTCGGGACCCCCTAACTGAAGGGACCCCCCTACAGGGATAACCTAAGGGACCCCCCACAGAGACCCCCCAACTGGAAGGGACCCCCCCCCCCACAGGGACACCCTGATTAAAGGGACACCCCCTCACAGACACCCTTTCCCCCGCCCACAGACCCCACAGAGATTATTAACGTACCCCAGTTGTTTTTGCTGTATTTTGTTAAGCAGTGGACGCAGGGCAGAAATCCTCGCTCGTGCACGGGGAGTTGAGGTGACCATCTTTAGGCAGAATGTTTAGTTGTTGGTTACACCTCAGGGACGCACTCTCTTCCTGTGTGTGTGTCGGTGTAACAGCCCCGAGCTTAGTGAGGCGCTGAATGATAACGTGGGCCTGGCTAAACCTCAGATGAAAAAGCTGAATAAATAAACAAATGCAGGGTTTGCCCAGAGTGACAGAATTGACACGTTAGAAAGGAAACTTTTAAATCTGGAAAGTTTTTTTGCCTGTTGGGGGAGGGGGTAGGGAATTTATGCCCATGTCTTTCTTTCAACAACAAAAAAATGGACTTTGATGTGATGGAACCACAGGTGGCAGTGCATCGTTCCGGTCTCAGCGACACATTTCATACTTCGTTTCCAGAATCAGACTTGCCGCTCACGTTTCCATTACAAACCCCTCGGGCTAAAAGTGTGATGTAGCCCATTAATGGAGGTTACAGTGTGATTACACTGCGGCCTGTCGAGCTCAGGGGGAACAGCCTGGGCAGCGGGTTTGTGGCATGTAGCTCAGCGCTGAACATGTTGCTGCCTGGGGGTGCCCCAGGGTGTGCCAGTGTGTATTGGTGTGTGTGTCTCTGTGCACATGGGTGTGTGTCTGTGTATATGGGTGTGTGTTTGTGTATATGGGTGTGTCTCTGTGTACATGGGTGTGTGTCTGTGTATATGGGTGTGTGTTTGTGTATATGGGTGTGTCTCTGTGCACATGGGTGTGTGTCTGTGTACATGGGTGTGTGTTTGTGTATATGGGTGTGTCTCTGTGTACATGGGTGTGTGTCTGTGTATATGGGTGTGTGTTTGTGTATATGGGTGTGTCTCTGTGTACATGGGTGTGTGTCTGCGTATATGGGTGTGTGTTTGTGTATATGGGTGTGTCTCTGTGTACATGGGTGTGTCTGTGTATATGGGCGTGTCTCTGTGTGTATGGGTGTGTGTGTGTGTCTCTGTGCATATGGGTGTGTCTCTGTGTATATGGGTGTGTCTCTGTGTATATGGCTGTGTGTTTGTGTATATAGGTGTGTCACTGTGTACATAGGTGTGTGTCTGTGTTTATGGGTGTGTCTCTGTGTGTATGGGTGTGTGTGTGTCTCTGTGTATATGTGTGTGTGTGTCTCTGTGTATATGGATGTGTGTCTGTGTATATCAGTGTGTCTGTGTATATGGGTGTATGTATCTGTGTACACGGATGTGTGGCTATTTATGTGGGTGTGTCTGTGTGTCTGTGTGTATGTGGCAGTGTGTCTGTGTATATGGATGTGTGTCTGGGTATATGGGTGTGTGTCTGTGTATGTGTGTGTGTATCCCTGTGTATATGGGTGTATGTATCTGTGTACATGGATATGTAGCTATGTATGTGGGTGTGTCTGTGTGTCTGTGTGTATGTGGCAGTGTGTCTGTGTATATGGATGTGTGTCTGGGTATATGGGTGTGTTTATGTGTATATAGGTGTGTCTCTATGTATATGGGTGTGTCTATGTGTATATGGGTATGTGTCTCTGTATATGTATGTCCCTGTGTATATGGGTGTGTGTGAGTCCCTGTGTACACGGGGGGGTGTCTGTGTTGATGGGTGTGTCTATGTGTATATGGGTATGTGTCTCTGTATATGTGTGTCCCTGTTTATACAGGTGTGTGTGTGTCCCTGTGTACACAGGTGTGTGTGTGTGTACATGGATGTGTGGCTATGTATATGGGTGTGTCTGTGTGTCTGTGTGTCTGTGGCAGTGTGTCTGTGTATATGGATGTGTGTCTGGGTATATGGGTGTGTGTCTGTGTATGTGTGTGTGTGTGTGTGTCCCTGTGTATATGGGTGTATGTATCTGTGTACATGGATGTGTGGCTATGTATGTGGGTGTGTCTGTGTGTGTGGCAGTGTGTCTGTGTACATGGATGTGTGTCTGTGTATATGGGTGTGTCTGTGTATATGGGTGTATGTATCTGTGTAGATGGATGTGTGGCTATGTATGTGGGTGTGTCTGTGTGTATATGGGAGTGTGTCTGTGTATATGGATGTGTGTCTGTGTACATGGATATGTGGCTGTGTATGTGTGTGTGCATCTGTGTATATAGCTGTGTGTATGTCTGTGTACATGGATGTGTGGCTGTGGATGTGTGTTTGTATCTTGTACATGGCTGTGTGTGTCTCGTGTACATGGATGTGTGGCTGTGTATATGTATATGGGTGTGTCTGTGTATCTGTGTAAATGGGTGTGTGTCTGTGTATATGGGTGTGTGTCTGTGTATATATGTGTGTATATCTGTATACATGGATAAGTGGACTGTGTGTGTGTGTCTGTGTATATGGGTGTGTGCCTGTGTATGTGTGTCTTGTATATGGTTGTGTGTGTCTTGTGTACATGGATGTGTGGCTGTGTATATGTATATGGGTGTGTGTCTGTGTATATGGATGTGTGTCAATGTATATGGGTGTGTCTGTGTATATGGGTGTATGTATCTGTGTACATTGATATGTGGCTGTGTATGTGTGTATGTGTCTGTGTATATGGGTGTGTGTCTGTGTTTTTGGTTGTGTGTATTTGTGTGTGCATCTGTTTATATGGTTGTGTGTGTGTCTGTGTACATGGATGTGTGGCTGTGTATGTGTGTGTGTCTTGTATATGGTTGTGTGTCTTGTGTACATGGTTGTGTGGCTGTGTATATGTATATGGGTGTGTCCGTGTATCTGTGTATATGGGTGTGTCTGTGTATATGGGTGTATGTATCTGTGTACATGGATATGTGGCTGTGTATGTGTGTGTGTGTGTGTATATGGGTGTGTGTATCTGTGTGTGTATCTGTGTATACGGTTGTGTGTGTGTCTGTGTAAATGGATGTGTGGCTGTGTATAGAATCATAGAATCATAGAAGTTTACAGCATGGAAACAGGCCCTTCGGCCCAACCAGTCATTGCCGCCCAGTTTTTACCATTAAGCAAGTCCCAGTTGCCCGCACTTGGCCCATAACCCTCTATACCCATCTTACCCATGTAACTATCTAAATGCTTTTTAAAAGACACAATTGTACCCGCCTCTACTACTACCTCTGGCAGCCCATTCCAGACACTCACTACCCTCTAAGTGAAGAAATTGCCCCTCTGGGCCCTTCTGAAACTCTCCCCTCTCACCTTAAACCTATGCCCTCTAGTTTTAGACTCCCCTACCTTTGGGAAAAGATGTTGACTATCTACCTTATCTATGCCCCTCATTATTTTATAGACCTCTATAAGATCACCCCTAAGCCTCCTACGCTCCAGGGAAAAAAGTCCCAGTTTATCCAGCCTCTCCTTATAACTCAAACCATCAAGTCCCGGCAACATCCTAGTAAATCTTTTCTGCACTCTTTCTAGTTTAATAATATCCTTTCTATAATAGGGTGACCAGAACTGCACACAGTATTCCAAGTGTGGCCGTACCAATGTCCTGTACAACTTCAACAAGACGTCCCAACTCCTGTATTCAATATTCTGACCAATGAAACCAAGCATGCCGAATGCCTTCTTCACCACCCTGTCCACCTGCGACTCCACCTTCAAAGAGCTATGAACCTGTACTCCTAGATCTTTTTGTTCTATAACTCTCCCCAACGACATACCATTAACTGAGTAGGTCCTGGCCTGATTCGATCTGCCAAAATGCATCACCTCACATTTATCTAAATTAAACTCCATCTGCCATTCGGCGGCCCACTGGCCTAATTGATCAAGATCCCGTTGCAATCCTAGATAACCTTCTTCATTATCCACTGTGCCACCAATCTTGGTGTCATCTGCAAACTTACTAACCATGCCTCCTAAATTCTCATCCAAATCATTAATATAAATCACAAATAACAGTGGACCCAGCACCGATCCCTGAGGCACACCACTGGTCACAGGCCTCCAGTTTGAAAAACAACCCTCTACAACCACCCTCTGTCTTCTGTCGTCCAGCCAATTTTGAATCCAATTGGCAACCTCACCCTGGATCCCGTGAGCTTTAACCTTCTGCAACAACCTACCATGCGGTACCTTGTCAAAGGCTTTGCTAAAGTCCATGTAGACAACGTCTACTGCACTGCCCTCATCTACCTTCTTGGTCACCCCCTCAAAAAACTCAATCAAATTTGTGAGACATGATTTTCCACGCACAAAGCCATGCTGACTGCCCCGAATCAGTCCTTGCCTCTCTAAATGCTTGTAGATCCTGTCTCTCAGAATACCTTCTAGCAACTTACCTACTACAGACGTTAGGCTCACTGGTCTGTAGTTCCAGGCTTTTCCCTGCTGCCCTTCTTAAATAAGGGCACAACATTCGCCACTCTCCAATCTTCAGGCACCTCACCTGTGGCTGCCGATGATTCAAATATCTCTGTTAGGGGACCCGCAATTTCCTCCCTAGCCTCCCACAACATCCTGGGATACATTTCATCAGGTCCCGGGGATTTATCTACCTTGATGCGCTTTAAGACTTCTAGCACCTCCTCCTCTGTAATATGCACACTTCTCAAGACATCACTATTTATTTCCCTTAGTTTCCTAACATCCATGCCTTTCTCCACCGTGAATACCGATAAAAAATATTCATTCAGGATCTCACCCAACTCTTGTGGCTCTGCACATAGATGTCCTTGTTGATCCTTAAGAGGCCCTATTCTGTCCCTAGTTACTCTTTTCCCCTTTATGTATCTGTAGAGTCTCTTTGGATTCTCCCTTGCATTATTTGCCAAAGCAATTTCATGTCCCCTTTTTGCCCTCCTGATTTCCCTCTTAACTCTATTTCGACAATCTCTATACTCTTCAAGGGATCAACTTGATCCCAGTTGTTTATGTACGTCATATGCCTCCTTCTTCTTTTTGACCAGAGTCTCAATATCTCGAGTCATCCAGGGTTCCCTACTTCTACCAGCTTTGCCCTTCACTCTAAAGGGAATGTGCTTACCCTGCACCCTGGTTAACACATTTTTAAAAGCCTCCCATTTACCAGCCGTCCCTTTGCCTGCCAACAGTCTCCCCCAATCTACCTCTGAAAGTTCCTGTCTGATACCATCAAAATCTGCCTTGCCCCCATAGCTATCTTAAAACTAATGGAGTTATGGTCACTTGTCCCAAAGTGATCCCTCACTAACACTTCCTACTATGTGTGTATGTGTATGTGTATGTCTTGTATATGGTTGTGTGTATCTATGTATATGGGTGTGTGTCTGTGTATATGGATCTGTGTCTGTGTATATGGGTGTGTCTGTGTGTCTGTGTATATGGGTGTATGTATCTGTGTACATGGATATATGGCTGTGTATGTGTGTCTGTGTATATGGGTGTGTGTATCTGTGTGTGCATCTGTGTATAAGGTTGTGTGTGTGTCTGTGTACATGGATGTGTGGCTGTGTATGTGTGTGTCTTGTATATGGTTGTGTGTATCTGTGTATATGGGTGTGTGTCTGTGTATATGGATCTGTGTCTGTGTATATGGGTGTGTCTGTGCATATGGGTGTATGTATCTATGTACATGGATGTGTGACTATGTATGTGGGCGTGTCTGTGTGTATATGGGAGTGTGTCTGTGTATATGGGTGTGTGTGTCTGTGTATATGGGTGTGTGTATGTGTATATAGGTATGTCTCTGTGTATATGGGTGTGTGTATCTGCATACATGGATATGTGGCTGTGTGTGTGTGTATAGGGGTGTGTGTCTGTGTATGTGTGCGTGTGTCTCATGTACATGGATGTGTGGCTATGTATATGTATATGGGTGTGTCCGTGTATCTGTTTATATGGGCGTGTGTCTGTGTATCTGGGTGTGTCTATGTGCCTGTGTATATGGATGTGTGTCTGTGTAAATGTGTGTGTGTCTGTGTATATGGGTGTGTGTGTCTTTGTGTGCATCTGTGTATATGGGTGTGTGGCTGTGGCTGTGTATATGGGTGTGTCTGCGTATCTGGGTATGTATGTGCATCTGTGTATATGGTTGTGTGTGTGTACATAGTTGCGTGTGTGTATGGGTGTGTGTGTGTGTATATGCTTGTGTGTGTGTGTGTGTACGGATGTGTGGGTTTTCCAGGTATTCAGCAATGGCAGGAACATATCGTAGACTCATAGAATTTTCAGTGCAAAAGGAGGCCTTCGGCCCATTGAGTTTGCACCGGCCCTTGGAAAGAGCACCCTACTAAAGCCCACACCTCCACCCCATCCCAGAAACCCAGTAACACCACCTAACCTTTTTTGGACATTAAGGGGCAATTTAGCATGGCCAATACCTCCACCTCCTGAACCTTTTGGGGAAGTTATGGCCGTATAATAAATCCAGGAGGGGCAGGCGCCAGAACATCTGGCGTGGTAAAGATCATTCATGAGATGCTAGATTCTAAAACCAGGCTCAGGATGGGAGGAGAACATTTTCATATTTTCCTCACTCAAGACGCTGATGGACAAATTCCAGAAAGATCAGGGGCGGGATTCTCTCAGCCCGGAGGCGGGACGGAGCGCCCCCGCGACTGCCGTGAATCATGTCACACCGCCGGCAGGCAACTCTCCTCAGCGCGGAGACGGTCGTGGGCCGCTCTACACGGCCGACCCGCCAATTCAATCTGTCACACACACACACCCCGTCACTCTGTCACACACACATCCCGTCACTCTGTCACACACACACCCCGTCACTCTGTCACACACACACACCCCGTCACTCTGTCACACACACACACCCCGTCACTCTGTCACACACACACCCCGTCACTCTGTCACACACACATCCCGTCACTCTGTCTCACACACACCCCGTCACTCTGTCACACACACACACCCCGTCACTCTGTCACACACACACACCCCGTCACTCTGTCACACACACACCCCGTCACTCTGTCACACACACACACCCCGTCACTCCGTCACACACACACCCGTCACTCTGTCACACACACACCCCGTCACTCTGTCTCACACACACACCCCATCACTTTGTCACACACACACCCCGTCACTCTGGCACACACACACCCCATCACTCTGTCACACACACACCCCGTCACTCTGTCACATACACACACATACCCGTCACTCTGTTACACACACATACCCGTCACTCTGTCACAAACACACACCCCGTCACTCTGTCACACACACACACCCCGTCACTCTGTTACACACACATACCCGTCACTCTGTCACACACACACACCCCGTCACTCTGTCACACACACACACCGTCACTCTGTCACACACACATACCCGTCACTCTGTCACACACACCCCGTCACTCTGTCACACACACACACACACACCCCGTCACTCTGTCACACACACACACACACCGTCACTCTGTCACACACACACACCGTCACTCTGTCACACACACAAACCCCGTCACTCTGTCACACACACACCCCGTCACTCTGTTACACACACATACCCGTCACTCTGTTACACACGCACACCCCGTCACTCTGTCACACACACACACCCTGTCACTCTGTCACATACACCCCATCACCCTGTCACACACACACACCCCGTCACTCTGTCACACACACACCCCGTCACTCTGTCACACACACACACCCCGTCAATATGTCACACACACACCCCGTCACTCTGTTACACACACATACCCGTCATTCTGTCACACACACACACCCCGTCACTCTGTCACACACACACACCCCGTCACTCTGTCACACACACACCCCGTCTCTCTGTTACACACACATACCCGTCATTCTGTCACACACACACACCCCGTCACTCTGTCACACACACACACCCCGTCACTCTGTCACACACACACACCCCGTCACTCTGTCACACACACCCCGTCACTCTGTCACACACACACTCACACCCCGTCACTCTGTCACACACACACCCCGTCACTCTGTCACACACACACACCCCGACACTCTGTCACACACACACCCCGTCATTCTGTCACACACACACCCCGTCACTCTGTCACACACACAGACCCCGTCACTCTGTCACACACACACCTCGTGACTCTGTTACACACACATACCCGTCACTCTGTCACTCACACACACCCCGTCACTCTGTCACACACACACACCCCGTCACTCTGTCACACACACCCCGTCACTCTGTCACACACACACACCCCGTCACTCTGTCACACGCACACACCCCGACACTCAGTCACACACACACACCCCGTCACTCTGTCACACACACACAACCCGTCACTCTGTCACACACACACCCCGTCACTCTGTCACACACACACACCCGGTCACTCTGTCACATACACCCTGTCACACACACACACCCCGTCATTCTGTCACACACACACCCCGTCACTCTGACACATACACCCCGTCACCCTGTCACACACACACACCCCGTCACTCTGTCACACACACAACCCGTCACTCTGTCACACACACCCCGTCACTCTGTCACACACACACCCCGTCACTCAGTCACACACACACACCCCGTCACTCTGTCACACACACACACCTCTTCACTCTGTCACATACACCCCGTCACCCTGTCACACACACACACCCCGTCACTCTGTCACACACACACACACACCGTCACTCTGTCACACACACAGACCCCGTCAATCTGTCACACACACACCCCCTCTCTCTGTTACACACACATACCCGTCATTCTGTCACACACACACACCCCGTCACTCTGTCACACACACACACCCCGTCACTCTGTCACATACACACACACCCCGTCACTTTGTCACACACACACACCCCGTCACTCTGTCACACACACACACCCCGTCACTCTGTCACACACACCCCGTCACTCTGTCACACACGCACACCCCGTCACTCTGTCACACACACACCCCGTCACTCTGTCACACACACATACCCATCACTCTGTCACACACACATACCCCGTCACTCTGTCACACACACACCCCCCGTCACTTTCTCACACACACACACACCCCGTCACTCTGTCACACACACACACCCCGTCACTCTGTCACACACACACCCCGTCACTCTGTCACACACACACACCCCGTCACTCTGTCACACACAGACACACATCGTCACTCTGTCACACACACACTCCGTCACTCTGTCACACACACACCCCGTCACTCTGTCACACACACCCCGTCACTCTGTCACACACACACACACACCCCGTCACTCTGTCACACACACACACACACACCGTCACTCTGTCACACACAAACACCATCACTCTCTCACACACACAGACCCCGTCACTCTGTCACACACACACCCCATCACTCTGTTACACACACATACCCGTCACTCTGTCACACACGCACATCCCGTCACTCTGTCACACACACACACCCCGTCACTCTGTCACACACACACCCCGTCACACTGTCACACACACCCCGTCATCCGTCACACACACACACACTCCGTCACTCAGTCACACGCACACCCTGTTACTCTGGCACACACACACCATCACTCTGTCACTGTGACACACACACACACCGTCGCTCTGTCACACACACACACCGTCGCTCAGCCACACACACACCATCATCAGTCACACACACACACACTCCGTCACTCTGTCACACACATACACCCCGTCACTCTGTCACACACACACACCCCGTCACTCTGTCACACACACACCATCACTCTATTACACACATACACACCCCGTCACTCTGTCACACACACACACACAGACCCCGTCACTCTGTCACACACAGAGACCCCGTCACTCTGTCACACACACCCCGTCGCTCTGTCACACACACCCCGTCACTCTGTCACATACACACCGTCACTCTTGCACACACACACTGTCACTCTTTTACACACACACGCACACACACACCCCGTCATTCTGTCAGACTCACGCACACACATACCCTGTCACTCTGTCACACACACTCCGACAATCTGTCACACACACACCCCGTCACTCTGTCACACACATGCACACCCCGTCACTCTGTCACACACACCCCACACACACCCTCCGTCCCTCTGTCACACACACATACACACAGACACGTCACTCTGTCACACACACAGACCCCGTCACTCTGTCACACACACCCCGTCGCTCTGTCACACACACCCCGTCACTCTGTCACACACACACACCCCGTCACTCTGTCACACACACACCATCACTCTATTACACACATACACACCCCGTCACTCTGTCACACACACACACACAGACCCCGTCACTCTGTCACACACAGAGACCCCGTCACTCTGTCACACACACCCCGTCGCTCTGTCACACACACCCCGTCACTCTGTCACATACACACCGTCACTCTTGCACACACACACTGTCACTCTTTTACACACACACGCACACACACACCCCGTCATTCTGTCAGACTCACGCACACACATACCCTGTCACTCTGTCACACACACTCCGACAATCTGTCACACACACACCCCGTCACTCTGTCACACACATGCACACCCCGTCACTCTGTCACACACACCCCACACACACCCTCCGTCCCTCTGTCACACACACATACACACAGACACGTCACTCTGTCACACACACAGACCCCGTCACTCTGTCACACACACATACCCCGTCACTCTGTCACACACACACACCCCGTCACTTTCTCACACACACACACACCCCGTCACTCTGTCACACACACACACCCCGTCACTCTGTCACACACACACCCCGTCACTCTGACACACACACACACACCCCGTCACTCTGTCACACACACACCCCGTCACACACACACACCGTCACTCTGTCACACACACACACCCCGTCACTCTGTCACACACACCCCGTCACTCTGTCACACACACCCCATCACTCTGTCACACACACACACACACCCCGTCACTCTGTCACACACACCCCGTCACTCTGTCACACACACACACACCCTGTCACTCTGTCACAGACACACACCCCGTCACTCTGTCACACACACCCCGTCACTCTGTCACACACACCCCGTCACTCTGTCACACACATACACCCCGTCACTCTGTCACACACACACCTGGTCACTCTGTCACACACACACACCCCGTCACTCTGTCACACACACACCCCGTCACTCTGTCACACACACACACACCACGTCACTGTCACACACACACACACCCCGTCACTCTGTCACACACACACCCCGTCACTCTGTCACACACACACACACACCCCATCACTCTGTCACACACACACCGTCAAACTGTCACACACACACACACATCCCGTTACTCTGTCACACACAGCCCGTCACTCTGTCACACACACACACACCCGTCACTCTGTCACGCACACCCCGTCACTCTGTCACACACAGCCCATCACTCTGACACCCCCCCGTCACTCTGTCACGCACACACCGTCACTCAGTCGCACACAGCACGTCACTCTGTCATGCACACACACACATCCGTCACTCTTTCACGCACACACCGTCACTCTGTCACACACACACCCTGTCACTCTTTCACACACACTCCGACAATCTGTCAGACACACACCCCGTCACTCTGTCACACACACGCACACCCCGTCACTCTGTCACACACACCCCATCACTCTGTCACAGACACACACACAGACCCCGTCACTCTGTCACACACACACCCTCCGTCACTCTGTCACACACACACACACACACAGACCCCGTCACTCTGTCACACACACCCCGTCACTCTGTCACACACACACACCCCGTCACTCTGTCACACACACACACACCCCGTCACTCTGTCACACACACACACCCCGTCACTCTGTCACACACACACACACCCCGTCACTCTGTCACACACACACCCCGTCACTCTGTCACACACACACACCCCGTCACTCTGTCACACACACACACCCCGTCACTCGGTCACACACACACCACGTCACTCTGTCACACACACACACCCCGTCACTCTGTCACACACACACCCTGTCACTCTGTCACACACACTCCGACAATCTGTCAGACACACACCCCGTCACTCTGTCACACACATGCACACCCCGTCACTCTGTCACACACACCCTCCGTCACTCTGTCACACACACACACACAGACCCCGTCACTCTGTCACACACACAGACCCCGTCACTCTGTCACACACACCCCGTCGCTCTGTCACACACACCCCGTCACTCTGTCACATACACACCATCACTCTTGCACACACACTGTCACTCTTTTACACACACACACACACACCCCGTCATTCTGTCAGACTCACGCACACACAAACACTGTCACTCTGTCACACACACACACATACCATCACTCTGTCACACACACACACCCCGTCACTCTATCACGCACACATCGTCACTCTGTCACACACACACCCCGTCACTCTATCACACACACCCCGTCACTCTGTCACACACACACACTCCGTCACTCTGTCACACACATACACCCCGTCACTCTGTCAAACACACACACTCCGTCACTCTGTCACACACACCCCGTTACTCTGTCACACACACACAACCCATCACTCTGTCACACACACACACTCCGTCACTCTGTCACACACACTCCGTCACTCTGTCACACACACGCATCCCGTCACTCTGTCACACACACTCCGTCACTCTGTCACACACACACACGGTCACTTTGTCACACACACACCCCGTCACTCTGTCGCACACACACACCCCGTCACTCTGTTACACACACACACACCCGTCACTCTGTCACACACACACCCCGTCACTCTGTCGCACACACACACCCCGTCACTCTGTTACACACACCCGTCACTCTGTCACACACACACCCCGTCACTCTGTCACACACACACGGTCACTTTGTCACACACACACTCCGTCACTCTGGCACACACACACCCCGTCACTCTGTCACACACACTCCGTCACTCTGTCACACACACACCAACACTGTCACAAAAACCCCATCACTCTGTCACACACACACCGACACTGTCACACACACCCCATCACTCTGTAACACACACCCCGTCACTCTGTCACACACACACCCCCGTCACTCTGTCACACACACACCCCCCGTCACTCTGTCACACACACCCCGTCACTCTGTCACACACACCCTGTCACTCTGTCACACACACTCCGTCACTCTGTCACACACACACCGACACTGTCACACACACCCCATTACTCTGTCACACACACACCGACACTGTCACACACACCCCATCACTCTGTAACACACACCCCATCACTCTGCCACATACACATCCCGTCACTCTGTCACACACACACCGTCACTCTGTCACACACACACCGTCACTCTGTGAGACACACACACACACACACACACACACCGTCGCTCTGTCACACACACACACATCCCGTTACTCTGTCGCACACAGCCCGTCACTCTGTCCACACACACACCCGTCACTCTGTCACGCACACACACCCCGTCACTCTGTCACACACACACACCCTGTCACTCTGTCACACACACACCGTCACTCTGTCGCACACACACACACCGTCACTCAGTCACACACAGACCCCGTCACTCTGTAACACGCACACACCCCGTAGCTCTGTCACACACACCCCATCAATCTGTCACACACACACATACACACCGTCACCGTCACTCTGTCACACACACACACCGTCACTCTCTCACACACACAGTCACTCTATCTCACACACACAACCCGTCACACTGTCGCACACACACCGTCACTCTGTCACACACACACACCCCGTCACTCTGTCACACACACCCCATCACTCTGTCACAGACACACACACAGACCCCGTCACTCTGTTACACACACACCCTCCATCACTCTGTCACACACACACACACAGACCCCGTCACTCTGTCACACACACCGACCCCGTCGCTCTGTCAAACACACACCATTTCTCTTGCACACACGCACTGTCACTCTTTTACACACACACACACACGCACACACACACCCCGTCACTCTGTCAGACACACGCACACACAAACACAGTCACTCTGTCACACACACACACACATACCATCACTCTGTCACACACACCCACCCGTCACTCTGTCGCACACACACACACCGTCACTCTGTCACACACACCCCGTCACTCTGTCACACAGACACACCCCGTCACTCTGTCACATACACACACCCCGTCACTCTGTCACACACACCCCCGTCTCTCTTTCACACTCACACCCCGTCACTCTGTCACACACACCCCATTACTCTGTCACACACACCCCCGTCACTCTGTCACACACACACCACATCGCTCTGTCATACACACTCTGTCAATCTGTCACACACACACACCCTGTCACTCTGTCACACACACACACACACCGTCACTCTGTCACACACACACCCCGTCACTCTGTCACACACACACCCCGTCACTCTGTCACTGTGACACACAGACACACCCCGTAGCTCTGTCACACACACACACCGTCACTCTGTCACTGTGACACACGGACACACCCCTTGGCTCTGTCACACACACACACCGTCACTCTGCCACACACACCCCGTCACTCTGGCGAACACACACCGTCACTCTGTCACATACACACACTGCCACTTTGTCACACACGCATCCCGTCACTCTGTCACACACACCCCGTCATCAGTCACACACACACATACACCCCGTCACACTGTCACACACACACACCCAGTCACCCTGTCAGACACACACATACCATCACTCTGTCACACACACACACCCCGTCACTCTGCCACACACACACACACCGTCACTCTGTCAGACACACACCGTCACTCTGTCACACACACACACCCCGTCACCCTGTCAGACACACACACACATACCGTCACTCTGTCACACACACACACACCCCGTCACTCTGTCACACACACACACCCCGTCACTCTGTCACACACACACCCCGTCACTCTGTCACACACACCACGTCACTCTGTCACACACACACCGACAATCTGTCACACACACACCGACACTCTGTCACACACACCCCGTCACTCTGTCACACACACACCGTCACTCTGTCACACACACACACACCCCGTCACCCTGTCAGACACACACACACCCCGTCACTCTGTCACACACACTCCGACAATCTATCACACACACTCTGTAACACACACCCCGTCACTCTGCCACACACACACCGTCACTCTGTCACACACACACTGTCACTCTGTTACACTCACACACACACGGTCATTCTGTCAGACACACACACCGTCACTCTGTCACACACACACACACCCGTCACTCTGTCATGCACACACACCCCGTCACTCTGTTACACACACACACCCCGTCACTCTGTCGCACACACACACCCCGTCACTCTGTTACACACACACCCGTCACTCTGTCACACACACACCCCGTCACTCTGTTACACACACCCCGTCACTCTGTTACACACACACACCCCGTCACTCTGTCGCACACACACACCCCGTCACTCTGTTACACACACACACACACCGTCACTCTGTCACACACACACATACCCGTCACTCTGTCACGCACACACACCCCGTCACTCTGTTACACACACACACCCCGTCACTCTGTCGCACACACACAACGTCAGTCTGTCACACACAGATCCCATCACTCTGTAACACACACACACCCCGTCACTCTGTCGCACACACACGCCCCGTCACTCTGTCACACACACCCCGTCACTCTGTCACACACACACACCCCTTCACTCTGTCACACACACCCCGTCACTCTGTCCCACACACACCATCACTCTGTCACACACACACTGTCACTCTGTTACACACACACACACACCCGATCACTCTGTCACACACACACACACACACCGTCACTCTGTCACACACACACACCCCGTTACTCTGTCACACACAGCCCATCACTCTGTCGCACACACACACACACACCCGTCACTCTGTCACACACACACACACCCCGTCACTCTGTCACACACACACCGTCACTCTGTCGCACACACACAAACCTTCACTCTGTCACACACACCCATCCCGTTACTCTGTCACACACAGCCCATCACTCTGTCGCACACAGCCCATCACTCTGTCGCACACACACACACACCCGTCACTCTGTCACGCACACACACCCCGTCACTCTGTCACACACACACACCGTCACTCTGCCACACACACCCCGTCACTCTGGCGAACACACACCATCACTCTGTCACATACACACACTGCCACTTTGTCACACCCGCATCCCGTCACTCTGTCACACACAATCAGTCATCAGTCACACACACACACACACCCCATCACTCTGTCACACACACACACCCCGTCACTCTGTCACACACACCCCGACGCTCTGTCACACACATCCCAACACTCTGTCACATACACACCCCGTCACTGTGTAACACACACCCCGTCACTCTGCCACACACACACACACCGTCACTCTGTCAGGCACACACACACACACACCGTCACTCTGTCACACACACACACCCCGTCACCCTGTCAGACACACACACACATACCATCACTCTGTCACACACACACACACCCCGTCACTCTGTCACACACACACACACACACCGTCACTCTGTCACTGTGACACAAAGACAACCCCCATCGCTCTGTCACACACACACACCGTCACTCTGCTACACACACCCCGTCACTCTGGCAAACACACCCCGTCATCAGTCACACACACACCCCATCACTCTGTCACACACACATCCCTTAACTCTGTCACACACACACCACATCACTCTGTCATACACACCCTGTCACTCTGTCACACACACACACCCTGTCACTCTGTCACACACACACACACCCGTCGCTCTGTCATACACACACACACCCTGTCACTCTGTCACACACATACCATCACTCTGTCACACACACACACTCTGTCACTCTGTCACACACACACACCCCGTCACTCTGTCACACACACACCGACAATCTTTCACACACACACACCGACACTCTGTCACACACACTCTGTCACTCTGTCACACACACACACCGACACTCTGTCACACACACTCTGTCACTCTGTCACACACACACACCGTCATTCTGTCACACACACACCGACAATCTTTCACACACACACACCGACACTCTGTCACACACACTCTGTCGCTCTGTCACACACACACACCGACACTCTGTCACACACACCCCATCACTCTGTCACACACACTCCGACAATCTGTCACACACACTCTGTCACTCTGTAACACACACCCCGTCACTCTGTCACACACACACCCCGTCACTCTGTCGCACACACACACACCCCGTTCCTCTGTCACACACACTCCGACAATCTGTCACACACACTCTGTCACTCTGTAACACACACCCCGTCACTCTGTCACACACACACCCCATCACTCTGTCGCACACACACACACCCCGTCACTCTGTCACACACATCCCGTCACTGTGTCACACACACACACCCCGTCACTCTGTCACACACACTCCGTCACTCTGTCACACACACACACCCCGTCACCCTGTCACACACACACCCCGTCACTCTGTCACACACACCCCGTCACTCTGTCACACACACACACCCCGTCACTCTGTCAGACACACACCCCGTCACTCTGTCGCACACATACACACCCCGTCACTCTGTCACACACACCCCGTCACACACACACACCCCGTCACTCTGTCACACACACACACCCCGTCACTCTGTCACACACACTCCGTCACTCTGTCACACACACACCGTCACTCTGTCACACACACACTGTCACTCTGTTACACACACACACACACGGTCATTCTGTCAGACACACACACCGTCACTCTGTCACACACACACACACCCGTCACTCTGTCATGCACACACACCCCGTCACTCTGTTACACACACACACCCCGTCACCCTGTCGCACACACACACCCCGTCACTCTGTTACAAACACACACACCCGTCACTCTGTCACATACACACCCCGTCACTCTGTTACACACACACACACCCCGTCACTCTGTCGCACACACACACCCCGTCACTCTGTTACACACACACACACACCGTCACTCTGTCACACACACACACACCCGTCACTCTGTCACGCACACACACCCCGTCACTCTGTTACACACACACACACCCCGTCACTCTGTCGCACACACACACCCCGTCACTCTGTTACACACACACACACACCGTCACTCTGTCACACACACACACACCCGTCACTCTGTCACGCACACACACCCCGTCACTCTGTTACACACACACACCCCGTCACTCTGTCGCACACACACAACGTCAGTCTGTCACACACAGATCCCGTCACTCTGTCGCACACACACGCCCCGTCACTCTGTCACACACACCCCGTCACTCTGTAACACACACACACACCCCTTCACTCTGTCACACACACCCCGCCACTCTGTCCCACACACACCATCACTCTGTCACACACACACTGTCACTCTGTTACACACACACACACCCGATCACTCTGTCACACACACACACACACACCGTCACTCTGTCGCACACACACGCCCCGTCACTCTGTCACACACACCCCGTCACTCTGTAACACACACACACCCCTTCACTCTGTCACACACACTCCGCCACTCTGTCCCACACACACCATCACTCTGTCACACACACACTGTCACTCTGTTACACACACACACACACCCGATCACTCTGTCACACACACACACACACACACCGTCACTCTGTCACACACACACACCACGTTACTCTGTCACACACAGCCCATCACTCTGTCGCACACACACACACACACACCCGTCACTCTGTCACACACACACACACCCCGTCACTCTGTCACACACACACACCCCGTCACTCTGTCACACACACACCGTCACTCTGTCGCACACACACAAACTGTCACTCTGTCACACACACCCATCCCGTTACTCTGTCACACACAGCCCATCACTCTGTCGCACACAGCCCATCACTCTGTCGCACACACACACACACCCGTCACTCTGTCATGCACACACACCCCGTCACTCTGTCACACACACACACCGTCACTCTGCCACACACACCCCGTCACTCTGGCGAACACACACCGTCACTCTGTCACATACACACACTGCCACTTTGTCACACACGCATCCCGTCACTCTGTCACACACACCCCGTTATCAGTCACACACACACATACACCCCGTCACACTGTCACACACACACACCCAGTCACCCTGTCAGACACACACATACCATCACTCTGTCACACACACACTCTCCGTCACTCTGTCACACACACCCCGTCACTCTGTCACACACACACACCCCGTCACTCTGTCACACACACACCCCATCACTCTGTCACACACACTCCATCACTCTGTCACACACACACACCCCGTCACTCTGTCACACACACTCTGTCACTCTGTCACACACACACACCCCGTCACTCTGTCACACACACACCCCATCACTCTGTCACACACACACACGGTCACTTTGTCACACACACACCCCGTCACTCTGTCACACACACACCCCATCACTCTGTCACACACACTCTGTCACTCTGTCACACACACACCGACACTGTCACACACACCCCATCACTCTGTAACACACACCCCGTCACTCTGCCACATACACATCCCGTCACTCTGTCACACACACACCGTCACTCTGTCACACACACACACATCCCGTTACTCTGTCGCACACAGCCCGTCACTCTGTCCACACACACACCCGTCACTCTGTCACGCACACACACCCCGTCACTCTGTCACACACACACACCCCGTCACTCTGTCACACACACACCGTCACTCTGTCGCACACACACACACTGTCACTCAGTCACACACAGACCCCGTCACTCTGTAACACGCACACACCCCGTAGCTCTGTCACACACACCCCATCACTCTGTCACACACACACACACACACACACCGTCACTCTGTCACACACAGACCCCGTCACTCTGTAACACGCACACACCCCGTAGCTCTGTCACACACACCCCATCACTCTGTCACACACATACACACCGTCACCGTCACTCTGTCACACACACACACCGTCACTCTCTCACACACACAGTCACTCTATCTCACACACACAACCCGTCACACTGTCACACACACACACCCCGTCACTCTGTCACACACACCCCATCACTCTGTCACAGACACACACACAGACCCCGTCACTCTGTCACACACACACCCTCCGTCACTTTGTCACACACACACACACACAGACCCCGTCACTCTGTCACACACACCGACCCCGTCGCTCTGTCACACACACACCATTTCTCTTGCACACACGCACTGTCACTCTTTTACACACACACACGCACACACACACCCCGTCACTCTGTCAGACACACGCACACACAAACACAGTCACTCTGTCACACGCACACACAAACACCCGTCACTCTGTCGCACACACACACACCGTCACTCTGTCACACACACCCCGTCACTCTGTCACACACACACACCCCGTCACTCTGTCACACACACCCCCGTCTCTCTTTCACACTCACACCCCGTCACTCTGTCACCCACACCCCATCACTCTGTCACACACCCCCCCGTCACTCTGTCACACACACACCACATCGCTCTGTCATACACACTCTGTCAATCTGTCACACACACACACCCTGTCACTCTGTCACACACACACACACACCGTCACTCTGTCACACACACACCCCGTCACTCTGTCACACACACACCCCGTCACTCTGTCACTGTGACACACAGACACACCCCGTAGCTCTGTCACACACACACACCGTCACTCTGTCACTGTGACACACAGACACACCCCTTGGCTCTGTCACACACACACACCGTCACTCTGCCACACACACCCCGTCACTCTGGCGAACACACACCGTCACTCTGTCACATACACACACTGCCACTTTGTCACACACGCATCCCGTCACTCTGTCACACACACCCCGTCATCAGTCACACACACACACACACACCCCGTCACACTGTCACACACACACACCCAGTCACCCTGTCAGACACACACATACCATCACTCTGTCACACACACACACCCCGTCACTCTGCCACACACACACACACCGTCACTCTGTCAGACACACACCGTCACTCTGTCATACACACACACACCCCGTCACCCTGTCAGACACACACACACATACCGTCACTCTGTCACACACACACACACCCCGTCACTCTGTCACACACACACACCCCGTCACTCTGTCACACACACACCCCGTCACTCTGTCACACACACCACGTCACTCTGTCACACACACACCGACAATCTGTCACACACACACCGACACTCTGTCACACACACCCCGTCACTCTGTCACACACACACCATCACTCTGTCACACACACACACACCCCGTCACCCTGTCAGACACACACACACCCCGTCACTCTGTCACACACACTCCGACAATCTATCACACACACTCTGTAACACACACCCCGTCACTCTGCCACACACACCCCGTCACTCTGTCACACACACACCGTCACTCTGTCACACACACACTGTCACTCTGTTACACACACACACACACACGGTCATTCTGTCAGACACACACACCGTCACTCTATCACACACACACACACCCGTCACTCTGTCATGCACGCACACTCCGTCACTCTGTTACACACACACACCCCGTCACCCTGTCGCACACACACACCCCGTCACTCTGTTACACACACACACACCCGTCACTCTGTCACACACACACCCCGTCACTCTGTTACACACACGCACACCCCGTCACTCTGTTACACACACACACCCCGTCACTCTGTCGCACACACACACCCCGTCACTCTGTTACACACACACACACACCGTCACTCTGTCACACACACACACACCCGTCACTCTGTCACGCACACACACCCCGTCACTCTGGTACACACACACACCCCGTCACTCTGTCGCACACACACAACGTCAGTCTGTCACACACAGATCCCGTCACTCTGTAACACACACACACCCCGTCACTCTGTCGCACACACACGCCCCGTCACTCTGTCACACACACCCCGTCACTCTGTCCCACACACACCATCACTCTGTCACACACACACTGTCACTCTGTCACACACACACACCCCGTTACTCTGTCACACACAGCCCATCACTCTGTCGCACACACACACACACACCCGTCACTCTGTCACACACACACACACCCCGTCACTCTGTCACACACACACACCCCGTCACTCTGTCACACACACACCGTCACTCTGTCGCACACACACAAACCGTCACTCTGTCACACACACCCATCCCGTTACTCTGTCACACACAGCCCATCACTCTGTCGCACACAGCCCATCACTCTGTCGCACACACACACACACCCGTCACTCTGTCATGCACACACACCCCGTCACTCTGTCACACACACACACACCGTCACTCTGCCACACACACCCCGTCACTCTGGCGAACACACACCGTCACTCTGTCACATACACACACTGCCACTTTGTCACACACGCATCCCGTCACTCTGTCACACACACACACACCCCGTCACTCTGTCACACACACACCCCGTCACTCTGTCACACACACCACGTCACTCTGTCACACACACACCGACAATCTGTCACACACACACCGACACTCTGTCACACACACCCCGTCACTCTGTCACACACACACCGTCACTCTGTCACACACACACACACCCCGTCACCCTGTCAGACACACACACACCCCGTCACTCTGTCACACACACTCCGACAATCTATCACACACACTCTGTAACACACACCCCGTCACTCTGCCACACACACACACACCCCGTCACTCTGTCACACACACACCGTCACTCTGTCACACACACACTGTCACTCTGTTACACTCACACACACACGGTCATTCTGTCAGACACACACACCGTCACTCTGTCACACACACACACACCCGTCACTCTGTCACGCACACACACCCCGTCACTCTGTTGCACACACACACCCCGTCACTCTGTTACACACACACACACCCGTCACTCTGTCACACACACACCCCGTCACTCTGTTTCACACACACACCCGTCACTCTGTTACACACACACACACCCGTCACTCTGTCACACACACACCCCGTCACTCTGTTACACACACACACCCCGTCACTCTGTCGCACACACACACCCCGTCACTCTGTTACATACACACACACACCGTCACACTGTCACACACACACACACCCGTCACTCTGTCACGCACACACACCCCGTCACACTGTTACACACACACACCCCGTCACTCTGTCGCACACACACAACGTCAGTCTGTCACACACAGATCCCATCACTCTGTAACACACACACACCCCGTCACTCTGTCGCACACACACGCCCCGTCACTCTGTCACACACACCCCGTCACTCTGTAACACACACACACCCCTTCACTCTGTCACACACACCCCGCCACTCTGTCCCACACACACCATCACTCTGTCACACACACACTGTCACTCTGTTACACACACACACACCCGATCACTCTGTCACACACACACACACCGTCACTCTGTCACACACACACACCCCGTTACTCTGTCACACACAGCCCATCACTCTGTCGCACACACACACACACACCCGTCACTCTGTCACACACACACCCCGTCACTCTGTCACACACACACACCCCGTCACTCTGTCACACACACACCGTCACTCTGTCGCACACACACAAACCGTCACTCTGTCACACACACCCATCCCGTTACTCTGTCACACACAGCCCATCACTCTGTCGCACACAGCCCATCACTCTGTCGCACACACACACACACCCGTCAGTCTGTCACGCACACACACCCCGTCACTCTGTCACACACACACACCGTTACTCTGCCACACACACCCCGTCACTCTGGCGAACACACACCGTCACTCTGTCACATACACACACTGCCTCTTTGTCACACATGCATCCCGTCACTCTGTCACACACACCCCGTTATCAGTCACACACACACATACACCCCGTCACACTGTCACACACACACACCCAGTCACCCTGTCAGACACACACATACCATCACTCTGTCACACACACACACCCCGTCACTCTGTCACACACACTCTCCGTCACTCTGTCACACACACCCCGTCACTCTGTCACACACACACACCCCGTCACTCTGTCACACACACACCCCATCACTCTGTCACACACACTCCGTCACTCTGTCACACACACACACCCCGTCACTCTGTCACACACACTCCGTCACTCTGTCACACACACACACCCCGTCACTCTGTCACACACACACACGGTCACTTTGTCACACACGCATCCCGTCACTCTGTCACACACACACCCCATCACTCTGTCACACACACACACGGTCACTTTGTCACACACACACCCCGTCACTCTGTCACACACACACCCCATCACTCTGTCACACACACTCCGTCACTCTGTCACACACACACACCCCGTCACTCTGTCACACACACTCCGTCACTCTGTCACACACACACCGACACTGTCACACACACCCCATCACTCTGTAACACACACCCCGTCACTCTGCCACATACACATCCCGTCACTCTGTCACACACACACCGTCACTCTGTCACACACACACGGTCACTCTGTGAGACACACACAAACACACACACACCGTCGCTCTGTCACACACACACATCCCGTTACTCTGTCGCACACAGCCCGTCACTCTGTCCACACACACACCCGTCACTCTGTCACGCACACACACCCCGTCACTCTGTCACACACACACACCCCGTCACTCTGTCACACACACACCGTCACTCTGTCGCACACACACACACCGTCACTCAGTCACACACAGAGCCCGTCACTCTGTAACACGCACACACCCCGTAGCTCTGTCACACACACCCCATCACTCTGTCACACACACACACACACACACACACACCGTCACTCTGTCACACACACCCCGCCGCTCTGTCACACACACCCCGTCACTCTGTCACACACACACATACACACCGTCACCGTCACTCTGTCACACACACACACCGTCACTCTCTCACACACACAGTCACTCTATCTCACACACACAACCCGTCACACTGTCACACACACACACCCCGTCACTCTGTCACACAGACCCCATCACTCTGTCACAGACAAACACACAGACCCCGTCACTCTGTCACACACACACCCTCCGTCACTCTGCCACACACACCCCGTCACTCTGGCGAACACACACCGTCACTCTGTCACATACACACACACTCACTTTGTCACACACGCATCCCGTCACTCTGTCACACACACCCCGTTATCAGTCACACACACACATACACCCCGTCACACTGTCACACACACACACCCAGTCACCCTGTCAGACACACACATACCATCACTCTGTCACACACACACACACCCCATCACTCTGCCACACACACACACACCGTCACTCTGTCAGACACACACACACACACCGTCACTCTGTCACACACACACACACCGTCACCCTGTCAGACATACACACACATACCATCACTCTGTCACACACACACACACCCCGTCACTCTGTCACACACACACACCCCGTCAGTCTGCCACACACACACCCCGTCACTCTGTCACACACACCCCGTCACTCTGTCACACACACACCGACAATCTGCCACACACACACCGACACTCTGTCACACACACCCCGTCACTCTGTCACACACACACCGTCACTCTGTCACACACACACACACACCGTCACCCTGTCAGACACGCACACACACCCCGTCACTCTGTCACACACACTCCGACAATCTGTCACACACACTCTGTAACACACACCCCGTCACTCTGCCACACACACACACACCCCGTCACTCTGTCACACACACACCGTCACTCTGTCACACACACACTGTCACTCTGTTACACACACACACACTCCCGGTGGCTCTGTCAGACACACACACACACACCGTCACTCTGTCACACACACACACATCCCGTTACTCTGTCACACACAGCCCGTCACTCTGTCACACACACACTGTCACTTTGTTACACACACACACACACGGTCATTCTGTCAGACACACACACCGTCAGTCTGTCACACACACACACACCCGTCACTCTGTCACGCACACACACCCCGTCACTCTGTTACACAGACACACCCCGTCACTCTGTCGCACACACACACCCCGTCACTCTGGTACACACACACACACCCGTCACTCTGTCACACACACACCCCGTCACTCTGTTACACACACACACACCCCGTCACTCTGTTACACACACACACCCCGTCACTCTGTCGCACACACACACCCCGTCACTCTGTCACACACACACACACCCGTCACTCTGTCACGCACACAAACCCCGTCACTCTGTCACGCACACAAACCCCGTCACTCTGTCACACACACACACCCCGTCACTCTGTCACACACACACCGTCACTCTGTCGCACACACACAAACCGTCACTCTGTCACACACACCCATCCCGTTACTCTGTCACACACAGCCCATCACTCTGTCGCACACAGCCCATCACTCTGTCGCACACACACACACACCCGTCAGTCTGTCACGCACACACACCCCGTCACTCTGTCACACACACACACCGTTACTCTGCCACACACACCCCGTCACTCTGGCGAACACACACCGTCACTCTGTCACATACACACACTGCCACTTTGTCACACATGCATCCCGTCACTCTGTCACACACACCCCGTTATCAGTCACACACACACATACACCCCGTCACACTGTCACACACACACACCCAGTCACCCTGTCAGACACACACATACCATCACTCTGTCACACACACACACCCCGTCACTCTGTCACACACACTCTCCGTCACTCTGTCACACACACCCCGTCACTCTGTCACACACACACACCCCGTCACTCTGTCACACACACACCCCATCACTCTGTCACACACACTCCGTCACTCTGTCACACACACACACCCCGTCACTCTGTCACACACACTCCGTCACTCTGTCACACACACACACCCCGTCACTCTGTCACACACACACACGGTCACTTTGTCACACACGCATCCCGTCACTCTGTCACACACACACCCCATCACTCTGTCACACACACACACACGGTCACTTTGTCACACACACACCCCGTCACTCTGTCACACACACACCCCATCACTCTGTCACACACACTCCGTCACTCTGTCACACACACACACCCCGTCACTCTGTCACACACACTCCGTCACTCTGTCACACACACACCGACACTGTCACACACACCCCATCACTCTGTAACACACACCCCGTCACTCTGCCACATACACATCCCGTCACTCTGTCACACACACACCGTCACTCTGTCACACACACACGGTCACTCTGTGAGACACACACACACACACACACACCGTCGCTCTGTCACACACACACATCCCGTTACTCTGTCGCACACAGCCCGTCACTCTGTCCACACACACCCCGTCACTCTGTCACACACACACATACACACCGTCACCGTCACTCTGTCACACACACACACCGTCACTCTCTCACACACACAGTCACTCTATCTCACACACACAACCCGTCACACTGTCACACACACACACCCCGTCACTCTGTCACACACACCCCATCACTCTGTCACAGACAAACACACAGACCCCGTCACTCTGTCACACACACACCCTCCGTCACTTTGTCACACACACACACACAGACCCCGTCACTCTGTCACACACACCGACCCCGTCGCTCTGTCACGCACACACCATTTCTCTTGCACACACGCACTGTCACTCTTTTACACACACACACGCACACACACACCCCGTCACTCTGTCAGACACACGCACACACAAACACAGTCACTCTGTCACACACACACACACATACCATCACTCTGTCACACACAAACACCCGTCACTCTGTCGCACACACACACACCGTCACTCTGTCACACACACCCCGTCACTCTGTCACACACACACACCCCGTCACTCTGTCACATACACACACCCCGTCATTCTGTCACACACACCCCCGTCTCTCTTTCACACTCACACCCCGTCACTCTGTCACACACACCCCATCACTCTGTCACACACCCCCCCGTCACTCTGTCACACACACACCACATCGCTCTGTCATACACACTCTGTCAATCTGTCACACACACACACACCGTCACTCTGTCACACACACACCCCGTCACTCTGTCACACACACACCCCGTCACTCTGTCACTGTGACACACAGACACACCCCGTAGCTCTGTCACACACACACACCGTCACTCTGTCACTGTGACACACAGACACACCCCTTGGCTCTGTCACACACACACACCGTCTCTCTGCCACACACACCCCGTCACTCTGGCGAACACACACCGTCACTCTGTCACATACACACACTGCCACTTTGTCACACACGCATCCCGTCACTCTGTCACACACACCCCGTCATCAGTCACACACACACACACACCGTCACTCTGTCACACACACACCCCGTCACTCTGTCACACACACCCCGTCACTCTGTCACTGTGACACACAGACACACCCCGTAGCTCTGTCACACACACACACCGTCACTCTGTCACTGTGACACACAGACACACCCCTTGGCTCTGTCACACACACACACCGTCACTCTGCCACACACACCCCGTCACTCTGGCGAACACACACCGTCACTCTGTCACATACACACACGGCCACTTTGTCACACACGCATCCCGTCACTCTGTCACACACACCCCGTCATCAGTCACACACACACCGACAATCTGTCACACACACACCGACACTCTGTCACACACACCCCGTCACACTGTCACACACACACCATCACTCTGTCACACACACACACACCCCGTCACCCTGTCAGACGCACACACACCCCGTCACTCTGTCACACACACTCCGACAATCTATCACACACACTCTGTAACACACACCCCGTCACTCTGCCACACACACACACACCCCGTCACTCTGTCACACACACACCGTCACTCTGTCACACACACACTGTCACTCTGTTACACACACACACACACGGTCATTCTGTCAGACACACACACCGTCACTCTGTCACACACACACACACCCGTCACTCTGTCATGCACACACACCCCGTCACTCTGTTACACACACACACCCCGTCACCCTGTCGCACACACACACCCCGTCACTCTGTTACACACACACACACCCGTCACTCTGTCACACACACACCCCGTCACTCTGTTACACACACACACACCCCGTCACTCTGTTACACACACACCCCATCACTCTGTCGCACACACACACCCCGTCACTCTGTTACACACACACACACACAGTCACTCTGTCACACACACACACACCCGTCACTCTGTCACGCACACACACCCCGTCACTCTGTTACACACACACACCCCGTCACTCTGTCGCACACACACAACGTCAGTCTGTCACACACAGATCCCGTCACTCTGTAACACACACACACCCCGTCACTCTGTCGCACACACACGCCCCGTCACTCTGTCACACACACCCCGTCACTCTGTAACACACACACACCCCTTCACTCTGTCACACACACCCCGCCACTCTGTCCCACACACACCATCACTCTGTCACACACACACTGTCACTCTGTTACACACACACACACACCCGATCACTCTGTCACACACACACACACACACACCGTCACACTGTCACACACACACACCCCGTTACTCTGTCACACACAGCCCATCACTCTGTCGCACACACACACACACACCCGTCACTCTGTCACACACACACACACCCCGTCACTCTGTCACACACACACACCCCGTCACTCTGTCACACAAACACCGTCACTCTGTCGCACACACACAAACCGTCACTCTGTCACACACACCCATCCCGTTACTCTGTCACACACAGCCCATCACTCTGTCGCACACAGCCCATCACTCTGTCGCACACACACACACACCCGTCACTCTGTCACGCACACACACCCCGTCACTCTGTCACACACACACACCATCACTCTGCCACACACACCCCGTCACTCTGGCGAACACACACCGTCACTCTGTCACATTCACACACACTCACTTTGTCACACACGCATCCCGTCACTCTGTCACACACACCCCGTTATCAGTCACACACACACATACACCCCGTCACACTGTCACACACACACACCCAGTCACCCTGTCAGACACACACATACCATCACTCTGTCACACACACACACACCCCATCACTCTGCCACACACACACACACCGTCACTCTGTCAGACACACACACACACACCGTCACTCTGTCACACACACACACACCCCGTCACTCTGTTACACACACACACCCCGTCACTCTGTCGCACACACACACCCCGTCACTCTGTCACACACACACACACCCGTCACTCTGTCACGCACACAAACCCCGTCACTCTGTCACGCACACAAACCCCGTCACTCTGTCACACACACACACCCCGTCACTCTGTCACACACACACCGTCACTCTGTCGCACACACACAAACCGTCACTCTGTCACACACACCCATCCCGTTACTCTGTCACACACAGCCCATCACTCTGTCGCACACAGCCCATCACTCTGTCGCACACACACACACACCCGTCAGTCTGTCACGCACACACACCCCGTCACTCTGTCACACACACACACCGTTACTCTGCCACACACACCCCGTCACTCTGGCGAACACACACCGTCACTCTGTCACATACACACACTGCCACTTTGTCACACATGCATCCCGTCACTCTGTCACACACACCCCGTTATCAGTCACACACACACATACACCCCGTCACACTGTCACACACACACACCCAGTCACCCTGTCAGACACACACATACCATCACTCTGTCACACACACACACCCCGTCACTCTGTCACACACACTCTCCGTCACTCTGTCACACACACCCCGTCACTCTGTCACACACACACACCCCGTCACTCTGTCACACACACACCCCATCACTCTGTCACACACACTCCGTCACTCTGTCACACACACACACCCCGTCACTCTGTCACACACACTCCGTCACTCTGTCACACACACACACCCCGTCACTCTGTCACACACACACACGGTCACTTTGTCACACACGCATCCCGTCACTCTGTCACACACACACCCCATCACTCTGTCACACACACACACACGGTCACTTTGTCACACACACACCCCGTCACTCTGTCACACACACACCCCATCACTCTGTCACACACACTCCGTCACTCTGTCACACACACACACCCCGTCACTCTGTCACACACACTCCGTCACTCTGTCACACACACACCGACACTGTCACACACACCCCATCACTCTGTAACACACACCCCGTCACTCTGCCACATACACATCCCGTCACTCTGTCACACACACACCGTCACTCTGTCACACACACACGGTCACTCTGTGAGACACACACACACACACACACACCGTCGCTCTGTCACACACACACATCCCGTTACTCTGTCGCACACAGCCCGTCACTCTGTCCACACACACCCCGTCACTCTGTCACACACACACATACACACCGTCACCGTCACTCTGTCACACACACACACCGTCACTCTCTCACACACACAGTCACTCTATCTCACACACACAACCCGTCACACTGTCACACACACACACCCCGTCACTCTGTCACACACACCCCATCACTCTGTCACAGACAAACACACAGACCCCGTCACTCTGTCACACACACACCCTCCGTCACTTTGTCACACACACACACACAGACCCCGTCACTCTGTCACACACACCGACCCCGTCGCTCTGTCACGCACACACCATTTCTCTTGCACACACGCACTGTCACTCTTTTACACACACACACGCACACACACACCCCGTCACTCTGTCAGACACACGCACACACAAACACAGTCACTCTGTCACACACACACACACATACCATCACTCTGTCACACACAAACACCCGTCACTCTGTCGCACACACACACACCGTCACTCTGTCACACACACCCCGTCACTCTGTCACACACACACACCCCGTCACTCTGTCACATACACACACCCCGTCATTCTGTCACACACACCCCCGTCTCTCTTTCACACTCACACCCCGTCACTCTGTCACACACACCCCATCACTCTGTCACACACCCCCCCGTCACTCTGTCACACACACACCACATCGCTCTGTCATACACACTCTGTCAATCTGTCACACACACACACACCGTCACTCTGTCACACACACACCCCGTCACTCTGTCACACACACACCCCGTCACTCTGTCACTGTGACACACAGACACACCCCGTAGCTCTGTCACACACACACACCGTCACTCTGTCACTGTGACACACAGACACACCCCTTGGCTCTGTCACACACACACACCGTCTCTCTGCCACACACACCCCGTCACTCTGGCGAACACACACCGTCACTCTGTCACATACACACACTGCCACTTTGTCACACACGCATCCCGTCACTCTGTCACACACACCCCGTCATCAGTCACACACACACACACACCGTCACTCTGTCACACACACACCCCGTCACTCTGTCACACACACCCCGTCACTCTGTCACTGTGACACACAGACACACCCCGTAGCTCTGTCACACACACACACCGTCACTCTGTCACTGTGACACACAGACACACCCCTTGGCTCTGTCACACACACACACCGTCACTCTGCCACACACACCCCGTCACTCTGGCGAACACACACCGTCACTCTGTCACATACACACACGGCCACTTTGTCACACACGCATCCCGTCACTCTGTCACACACACCCCGTCATCAGTCACACACACACCGACAATCTGTCACACACACACCGACACTCTGTCACACACACCCCGTCACACTGTCACACACACACCATCACTCTGTCACACACACACACACCCCGTCACCCTGTCAGACGCACACACACCCCGTCACTCTGTCACACACACTCCGACAATCTATCACACACACTCTGTAACACACACCCCGTCACTCTGCCACACACACACACACCCCGTCACTCTGTCACACACACACCGTCACTCTGTCACACACACACTGTCACTCTGTTACACACACACACACACGGTCATTCTGTCAGACACACACACCGTCACTCTGTCACACACACACACACCCGTCACTCTGTCATGCACACACACCCCGTCACTCTGTTACACACACACACCCCGTCACCCTGTCGCACACACACACCCCGTCACTCTGTTACACACACACACACCCGTCACTCTGTCACACACACACCCCGTCACTCTGTTACACACACACACACCCCGTCACTCTGTTACACACACACCCCATCACTCTGTCGCACACACACACCCCGTCACTCTGTTACACACACACACACACAGTCACTCTGTCACACACACACACACCCGTCACTCTGTCACGCACACACACCCCGTCACTCTGTTACACACACACACCCCGTCACTCTGTCGCACACACACAACGTCAGTCTGTCACACACAGATCCCGTCACTCTGTAACACACACACACCCCGTCACTCTGTCGCACACACACGCCCCGTCACTCTGTCACACACACCCCGTCACTCTGTAACACACACACACCCCTTCACTCTGTCACACACACCCCGCCACTCTGTCCCACACACACCATCACTCTGTCACACACACACTGTCACTCTGTTACACACACACACACACCCGATCACTCTGTCACACACACACACACACACACCGTCACACTGTCACACACACACACCCCGTTACTCTGTCACACACAGCCCATCACTCTGTCGCACACACACACACACACCCGTCACTCTGTCACACACACACACACCCCGTCACTCTGTCACACACACACACCCCGTCACTCTGTCACACAAACACCGTCACTCTGTCGCACACACACAAACCGTCACTCTGTCACACACACCCATCCCGTTACTCTGTCACACACAGCCCATCACTCTGTCGCACACAGCCCATCACTCTGTCGCACACACACACACACCCGTCACTCTGTCACGCACACACACCCCGTCACTCTGTCACACACACACACCATCACTCTGCCACACACACCCCGTCACTCTGGCGAACACACACCGTCACTCTGTCACATTCACACACACTCACTTTGTCACACACGCATCCCGTCACTCTGTCACACACACCCCGTTATCAGTCACACACACACATACACCCCGTCACACTGTCACACACACACACCCAGTCACCCTGTCAGACACACACATACCATCACTCTGTCACACACACACACACCCCATCACTCTGCCACACACACACACACCGTCACTCTGTCAGACACACACACACACACCGTCACTCTGTCACACACACACACACCCCGTCACTCTGTTACACACACACACCCCGTCACTCTGTCGCACACACACCCCGTCACTCTGTCACACACACACACACCCGTCACTCTGTCACGCACACAAACCCCGTCACTCTGTCACGCACACAAACCCCGTCACTCTGTCACACACACACACCCCGTCACTCTGTCACACACACACCGTCACTCTGTCGCACACACACAAACCGTCACTCTGTCACACACACCCATCCCGTTAACCTGTCACACACAGCCCATCACTCTGTCGCACACAGCCCATCACTCTGTCGCACACACACACACACCCGTCAGTCTGTCACGCACACACACCCCGTCACTCTGTCACACACACACACCGTTACTCTGCCACACACACCCCGTCACTCTGGCGAACACACACCGTCACTCTGTCACATACACACACTGCCACTTTGTCACACATGCATCCCGTCACTCTGTCACACACACCCCGTTATCAGTCACACACACACATACACCCCGTCACACTGTCACACACACACACCCAGTCACCCTGTCAGACACACACATACCATCACTCTGTCACACACACACACCCCGTCACTCTGTCACACACACTCTCCGTCACTCTGTCACACACACCCCGTCACTCTGTCACACACACACACCCCGTCACTCTGTCACACACACACCCCATCACTCTGTCACACACACTCCGTCACTCTGTCACACACACACACCCCGTCACTCTGTCACACACACTCCGTCACTCTGTCACACACACACACCCCGTCACTCTGTCACACACACACACGGTCACTTTGTCACACACGCATCCCGTCACTCTGTCACACACACACCCCATCACTCTGTCACACACACACACACGGTCACTTTGTCACACACACACCCCGTCACTCTGTCACACACACACCCCATCACTCTGTCACACACACTCCGTCACTCTGTCACACACACACACCCCGTCACTCTGTCACACACACTCCGTCACTCTGTCACACACACACCGACACTGTCACACACACCCCATCACTCTGTAACACACACCCCATCACTCTGCCACATACACATCCCGTCACTCTGTCACACACACACCGTCACTCTGTCACACACACACGGTCACTCTGTGAGACACACACACACACACACACACCGTCGCTCTGTCACACACACACATCCCGTTACTCTGTCGCACACAGCCCGTCACTCTGTCCACACACACCCCGTCACTCTGTCACACACACACATACACACCGTCACCGTCACTCTGTCACACACACACACCGTCACTCTCTCACACACACAGTCACTCTATCTCACACACACAACCCGTCACACTGTCACACACACACACCCCGTCACTCTGTCACACACACCCCATCACTCTGTCACAGACAAACACACAGACCCCGTCACTCTGTCACACACACACCCTCCGTCACTTTGTCACACACACACACACAGACCCCGTCACTCTGTCACACACACCGACCCCGTCGCTCTGTCACGCACACACCATTTCTCTTGCACACACGCACTGTCACTCTTTTACACACACACACGCACACACACACCCCGTCACTCTGTCAGACACACGCACACAGAAACACAGTCACTCTGTCACACACACACACACATACCATCACTCTGTCACACACAAACACCCGTCACTCTGTCGCACACACACACACCGTCACTCTGTCACACGCACCCCGTCACTCTGTCACACACACACACCCCGTCACTCTGTCACATACACACACCCCGTCATTCTGTCACACACACCCCCGTCTCTCTTTCACACTCACACCCCGTCACTCTGTCACACACACCCCATCACTCTGTCACACACCCCCCCGTCACTCTGTCACACACACACCACATCGCTCTGTCATACACACTCTGTCAATCTGTCACACACACACACCCTGTCACACACACACACACCGTCACTCTGTCACACACACACCCCGTCACTCTGTCACACACACACCCCGTCACTCTGTCACTGTGACACACAGACACACCCCGTAGCTCTGTCACACACACACACCGTCACTCTGTCACTGTGACACACAGACACACCCCTTGGCTCTGTCACACACACACACCGTCACTCTGCCACACACACCCCGTCACTCTGGCGAACACACACCATCACTCTGTCACATACACACACTGCCACTTTGTCACACACGCATCCCGTCACTCTGTCACACACACCCCGTCATCAGTCACACACACACACACCGTCACTCTGTCACACACACACCCCGTCACTCTGTCACACACACCCCGTCACTCTGTCACTGTGACACACAGACACACCCCGTAGCTCTGTCACACACACACACCGTCACTCTGTCACTGTGACACACAGACACACCCCTTGGCTCTGTCACACACACACACCGTCACTCTGCCACACACACCCCGTCGCTCTGGCGAACACACACCGTCACTCTGTCACATACACACACGGCCACTTTGTCACACACGCATCCCGTCACTCTGTCACACACACCCCGTCATCAGTCACACACACACCGACAATCTGTCACACACACACCGACACTCTGTCACACACACCCCGTCACTCTGTCACACACACACCATCACTCTGTCACACACACACACACCCCGTCACCCTGTCAGACGCACACACACCCCGTCACTCTGTCACACACACTCCGACAATCTATCACACACACTCTGTAACACACACCCCGTCACTCTGCCACACACACACACACCCCGTCACTCTGTCACACACACACCGTCACTCTGTCACACACACACTGTCACTCTGTTACACACACACACACACGGTCATTCTGTCAGACACACACACCGTCACTCTGTCACACACACACACACCCGTCACTCTGTCATGCACACACACCCCGTCACTCTGTTACACACACACACCCCGTCACACACACACACCCCGTCACTCTGTTACACACACACACACCCGTCACTCTGTCACACACACACCCCGTCACTCTGTTACACACACACACACCCCGTCACTCTGTTACACACACACACCCCGTCACTCTGTCGCACACACACACCCCGTCACTCTGTTACACACACACACACACCGTCACTCTGTCACACACACACACACCCGTCACTCTGTCACGCACACACACCCCGTCACTCTGTTACACACACACACCCCGTCACTCTGTCACACACACACAACGTCAGTCTGTCACACACAGATCCCGTCACTCTGTAACACACACACACCCCGTCACTCTGTCGCACACACACGCCCCGTCACTCTGTCACACACACCCCGTCACTCTGTAACACACACACACCCCTTCACTCTGTCACACACACCCCGCCACTCTGTCCCACACACACCATCACTCTGTCACACACACACTGTCACTCTGTTACACACACACACACACCCGATCACTCTGTCACACACACACACACACACACCGTCACACTGTCACACACACACACCCCGTTACTCTGTCACACACAGCCCATCACTCTGTCGCACACACACACACACACCCGTCACTCTGTCACACACACACACACCCCGTCACTCTGTCACACACACACACCCCGTCACTCTGTCACACAAACACCGTCACTCTGTCGCACACACACAAACCGTCACTCTGTCACACACACCCATCCCGTTACTCTGTCACACACAGCCCATCACTCTGTCGCACACAGCCCATCACTCTGTCGCACACACACACACACCCGTCACTCTGTCACGCACACACACCCCGTCACTCTGTCACACACACACACCGTCACTCTGCCACACACACCCCGTCACTCTGGCGAACACACACCGTCACTCTGTCACATTCACACACACTCACTTTGTCACACACGCATCCCGTCACTCTGTCACACACACCCCGTTATCAGTCACACACACACATACACCCCGTCACACTGTCACACACACACACCCAGTCACCCTGTCAGACACACACATACCATCACTCTGTCACACACACACACACCCCATCACTCTGCCACACACACACACACCGTCACTCTGTCAGACACACACACACACACCGTCACTCTGTCACACACACACACACCGTCACCCTGTCAGACACACACACACATACCATCACTCTGTCACACACACACACACCCCGTCACTCTGTCACACACACACACCCCGTCAGTCTGCCACACACACACCCCGTCACTCTGTCACACACACCCCGTCACTCTGTCACACACACACCGACAATCTGCCACACACACACCGACACTCTGTCACACACACACACACCGTCACCCTGTCAGACACACACACACACCCCGTCACTCTGTCACACACACTCCGACAATCTGTCACACACACTCTGTAACACACACCCCGTCACTCTGCCCCACACACACACACCCCGTCACTCTGTCACACACACACCGTCACTCTGTCACACACACACTGTCACTCTGTTACACACACACACACTCCCGGTGGCTCTGTCAGACACACACACACACACCGTCACTCTGTCACACACACACACATCCCGTTACTCTGTCACACACAGCCCGTCACTCTGTCACACACACACTGTCACTCTGTTACACACACACACACACGGTCATTCTGTCAGACACACACACCGTCAGTCTGTCACACACACACACACCCGTCACTCTGTTACACAGACACACCCCGTCACTCTGTCGCACACACACACCCCGTCACTCTGGTACACACACACACACCCGTCACTCTGTCACACACACACCCCGTCACTCTGTTACACACACACACCCCGTCACTCTGTTACACACACACACCCCGTCACTCTGTCGCACACACACACCCCGTCACTCTGTCACACACACACACACCCGTCACTCTGTCACGCACACAAACCCCGTCACTCTGTTACACACACACACCCCGTCACTCTGTCGCACACACACACACCGTCAGTCTGTCACACACAGATCCCGTCACTCTGTAACACACACACCCCGTCACTCTGTCGCACACACCCCGTCACTCTGTAACACACACACACCCCTTCACTCTGTCACACACACCCCGTCACTCTGTCCCCCACACACCATCACTCTGTCACACACACACTGTCACTCTGTTACACACACACACACCCGGTCACTCTGTCACACACACACACACACACCGTCACTCTGTCACATACACACACCCCGTTACTCTGTCACACACAGCCCGTCACTCTGTCGCACACACACACACACCCGTCACTCTGTCACACACACACACACCCTGTCACTCTGTCACACACACACACCCCGTCACTCTGTCACACACACACCGTCACTCTGTCGCACACACACAAACCTTCACTCTGTCACACACACCCCGTCACTCTGTCACACACAGACCCCGTCACTCTATAACACGCACTCACCCCGTCACTGTCACACTACCCGGCGCTCTGTCACACACACCCCGTCACTCTGTCACACAGACACACACCCCGTCACTCTGTCACACACACCCCATCACTCTGTCACACACACGTCACACACACTCCGTCACTCTGTCACACACACACCGTCACTCTGTCACACACACGTCACTCTGTCACACACACACACCGTCACCCTGTCAGACACACACACACACCCCGTCACTCTGTCACACACACTCCGACAATCTGTCACACACACTCTGTAACACACACCCCGTCACTCTGCCACACACACACACACCCCGTCACTCTGTCACACACACACCGTCACTCTGTCACACACACACTGTCACTCTGTTACACACACACACACTCCCGGTGACTCTGTCAGACACACACACACACACACAACCGTCACTCTGTCACGCACACACACCCCGTCACTCTGTCACACACACACACCGTCACTCTGCCACACACACCCCGTCACTCTGGCGAACACACACCGTCACTCTGTCACATACACACACACTCACTTTGTCACACACGCATCCCGTCACTCTGTCACACACACCCCGTTATCAGTCACACACACACATACACCCCGTCACACTGTCACACACACACACCCAGTCACCCTGTCAGACACACACATACCATCACTCTGTCACACACACACCCCATCACTCTGCCACACACACACACACCGTCACTCTGTCAGACACACACACACACACCGTCACTCTGTCACACACACACACACCGTCACCCTGTCAGACACACACACACATACCATCACTCTGTCACACACACACACACCCCGTCACTCTGTCACACACACACACCCCGTCAGTCTGCCACACACACACCCCGTCACTCTGTCACACACACCCCGTCACTCTGTCACACACACACCGACAATCTGCCTCACACACACCGACACTCTGTCACACACACCCCGTCACTCTGTCACACACACACCGTCACTCTGTCACACACACACACACCGTCACCCTGTCAGACACACACACACACCCCGTCACTCTGTCACACACACTCCGACAATCTGTCACACACACTCTGTAACACACACCCCGTCACTCTGCCACACACACACACACCCCGTCACTCTGTCACACACACACCGTCACTCTGTCACACACACACTGTCACTCTGTTACACACACACACACTCCCGGTGGCTCTGTCAGACACACACACACACACCGTCACTCTGTCACACACACACACATCCCGTTACTCTGTCACACACAGCCCGTCACTCTGTCACACACACACTGTCACTCTGTTACACACACACACACACGGTCATTCTGTCAGACACACACACCGTCAGTCTGTCACACACACACACACCCGTCACTCTGTCACGCACACACACCCCGTCACTCTGTTACACAGACACACCCCGTCACTCTGTCACACACACACACCCCGTCACTCTGGTACACACACACACACCCGTCACTCTGTCACACACACACCCCGTCACTCTGTTACACACACACACACCCCGTCACTCTGTTACACACACACACCCCGTCACTCTGTCGCACACACACACCCCGTCACTCTGTCACACACACACACACCCGTCACTCTGTCACGCACACAAACCCCGTCACTCTGTTACACACACACACCCCGTCACTCTGTCGCACACACACACCCCGTCACTCTGTCGCACACACACACACCGTCAGTCTGTCACACACAGATCCCGTCACTCTGTAACACACACACCCCGTCACTCTGTCGCACACACACGCCCCGTCACTCTGTCACACACACCCCGTCACTCTGTAACACACACACACCCCTTCACTCTGTCACACACACCCCGTCACTCTGTCCCCCACACACCATCACTCTGTCACACACACACTGTCACTCTGTTACACACACACACACCCGGTCACTCTGTCGCACACACACACACACACCGTCACTCTGTCACATACACACACCCCGTTACTCTGTCACACACAGCCCGTCACTCTGTCGCACACACACACACACCCGTCACTCTGTCACACACACATACACCCTGTCACTCTGTCACACACACACACCCCGTCACTCTGTCACACACACACCGTCACTCTGTCGCACACACACAAACCGTCACTCTGTCACACACACCCCGTCACTCTGTCACACACACACACCCCGTCACTCTGTCACACACACACCGTCACTCTGTCGCACACACACAAACCGTCACTCTGTCACACACACACCGTCACTCTGTCACACACATGTCACTCTGTCACACACACACACCGTCACCCTGTCAGACACACACACACACCCCGTCACTCTGTCACACACACTCCGACAATCTGTCACACACACTCTGTAACACACACCCCGTCACTCTGCCACACACACACACACCCCGTCACTCTGTCACACACACACTGTCACTCTGTTACACACACACACACTCCCGGTGACTCTGTCAGACACACACACACACACAACCGTCACTCTGTCACGCACACACACCCCGTCACTCTGTTACACACACACACCCCGTCACTCTGTCGCACATACACAACGTCAGTCTGTCACACACAGATCCCGTCACTCTGTAACACACACACACCCCGTCACTCTGTCGCACACACACGCCCCGTCACTCTGTCACACACACCATGTCACTCTGTAACACACACACACCCCTTCACTCTGTCACACACACCCCGTCACTCTGTCCCACACACACCATCACTCTGTCACACACACACTGTCACTCTGTTACACACACACACACACCCGATCACTCTGTCACACACACACACACACCGTCACTCTGTCACACACACACAGCCCGTTACTCTGTCACACACAGCCCGTCATTCTGTCGCACACACACACACACCCGTCACTCTGTCACACACACACACACCCCGTCACTCTGTCACACACACACACCCCGTCACTCTGTCACACACACACCGTCACTCTGTCGCACACACACAAACCGTCACTCTGTCACACACACCCATCCCGTTCCTCTGTCACACACAGCCCATCACTCTGTCGCACACACACACACACCCGTCACTCTGTCACGCACACACACCCCGTCACTCTGTCACACACACACACCGTTACTCTGCCACACACACCCCGTCACTCTTGCGAACACACACCGTCACTCTGTCACATACACACACTGCCACTTTGTCACACACGCATCCCGTCACTCTGTCACACACACCCCGTTATCAGTCACACACACACATACACCCCGTCACACTGTCACACACACACACCCAGTCACCCTGTCAGACACACACATACCATCACTCTGCCACACACACACACACCGTCACTCTGTCAGACACACACACACACACCGTCACTCTGTCACACACACACACCCCGTCACCCTGTCAGACACACACACACATACCATCACTCTGTCACACACACACACACCCCGTCACTCTGTCACACACACACCCCGTCACTCTGTCACACACACACCCCGTCACTCTGTCACAGACACCACGTCACTCTGTCACACACACACCGACAATCTGTCACACACACACCGACACTCTGTCACACACACCCCGTCACTCTGTCACACACACACCGTCACTCTGTCACACACACACACACCGTCACCCTGTCAGACACACACACACACCCCGTCACTCTGTCACACACACTCCGACAATCTGTCACACACACTCCGACAATCTGTCACACACACTCTGTAACACACACCCCATCACTCTTCCACACACACACACACCCCGTCACTCTGTCACACACACACCGTCACTCTGTCACACACACACTGTCACTCTGTTACACACACACACTCCCGGTGACTCTGTCACACACACACACACACACACCGTCACTCTGTCACACACACACACATCCCGTTACTCTGTCACACACAGCCCGTCACTCTGTCACACACACACTGTCACTCTGTTACGCACACACACACACGGTCATTCTGTCAGACACACACACCGTCACTCTGTCACACACACACACACCCGTCACTCTGTCACGCACACACACCTCGTCACTCTGTTACACACACACACCCCGTCACTCTGTCGCACACACACACCCCGTCACTCTGTTACACACACACACACACCGTCACTCTGTCACACACACACACACCCGTCACTCTGTCACGCACACACACCCCGTCACTCTTTTACACACACACACCCCGTCACTCTGTCGCACACACACACAACGTCAGTCTGTCACACACAGATCCCGTCACTCTGTAACACACACACACCCCGTCACTCTGTCGCACACACATACCCCGTCACTCTGTCACACACACCCCGTCACTCTGTAACACACACACACACCCCTTCACTCTGTCACACACACCCCGTCACTCTGTCCCACACACACCATCACTCTGTCACACACACACTGTCACTCTGTCACACACACACACACCGTCACTCTGTCACACACACACACACACACACACACCGTCACTCTGTAACACACACACACCCCGTTACTCTGTCACACACAGCCCGTCACTCTGTCGCACACACACACAACCCGTCACTCTATCACACACACACACACCCCGTCACTCTGTCACACACACACCCCGTCACTCTGTCACACACACACCGTCACTCTGTCGCACACACACAAACGGTCACTCTGTCACACACACCCATCCCGTTACTCTGTCACACACAGCCCATCACTCTGTCGCACACACACACACACACCCGTCACTCTGTCACGCACACACACCCCGTCACTCTGTCACACACACACACCCGTCATTCTGTCACACACACACACACCCCTTCACTCTGTCACACACACCCCGTCACTCTGTCACACACAGAACCCGTCACTCTGTAACACGCACACACCCCGTCACTGTCACACTACCCGGCGCTCTGTCACACACACACCGTCACTCTGTCACACAGACACACACCCCGTCACTCTGTCACACACACCCCACCACTCTGTCACACAGACGTCACACACACTCCGTCACTCTGTCACACACACACCATCACTCTGTCACACACACACCGTCACTCTGTCACACACACACACACCGTCACCGTCACTCTGTCACACACACACACCGTCACCCTGTGACACACACACACACACACCGTCACTTTGTCAATCACACCCACCCTGTCACTCTGTCACACACAAACCCACTCACCCCGTCACTCTGTCCCACACACATCCCGACACTCTGTCACACACACACACACCCCGTCACACACACACACACACACCCCCGTCACTCTGTCACACACAGGCACCCATCACTCTGTCACACACACACACACACCCCGTCACTCTGTCACACACACACACTCCATCACTCTGTCACAGACACACACCCCATCACTCTGTCACACACACCCCGTCACTTTGTCACACACACACACCGACACTCTGTCACACACACACCCCATCACTCTGTCACACACACTCCGACAATCTGTCACACACACTCTGTCACTCTGTAACACACACACACCCCGTCACTCTGTCACACACACACACCCCGTCACTATGTCACACACACACACATCCTGTCACTCTGTCACGCACACACACACCTGTCACTCTGTCACGCACACACCGTCACTCTGTCGCACACGCACACAAATCCATCACTCTGTCACGCACACCCCGTCATTCTGTCACACACACCGTCACTCAGTCACACACACATCCCGTCACTCTGTCACACATACACCGTCACTCTGTCAGACACACACACCATCACTCTGTCACACACACACCCCGTCACTCTGTCACACACACATACCCCGTCACTCTATCACACACACCCCGTCGCTCTGTCACACACACCCCGTCACTCTGTCACACACACCGACCCCGTCACTCTGTCACACACACCCCGTCACTCTGACACACACACACCCCGTCACTCTGTCACACACTCCCCGTCGCTCTGTCACACACACTCCGTCACTCTGTTACACACACAGCCCGTCACTCAGTCACACACACACCGTCACTCTGTCACACACACACACCGTCACTCTGTCACACACACACCGTCACTCTGTCACACACACACTGTCACTCTGTTGCACACACACGCGCCACACGCACACACACACGCCGTCACTCTGTCAGGCACACACAAACACCGTCACTCTGTCACACAAACACACACACCCATCAGTCTGTCACGCACACACCGTCACTCTGCCACACACAGCCCGTCACTCTGTCACGCACACACACACACACACACCCGTCACTCTGTCTCACACACCCCGTTGCTCTGTTACACACACACACACCCCGCCGCTCTGTCACACATACCCCGTCACTCTGTCACACACACACACACATACCCCATCACTCTGTCGCACACACCCCGTCACTCTGTCACACACACACCATCACACTGTTACACACACACCCCGTCACTCTGTCAGACACACACACACATACCATCACTCTGTCACACACACACACACCCCATCATTCTGTCGCACACACCCCGTCACTCTGTCACACACACACCATCACTCTGTCACACACACACCATCACTCTGTCACACACACACACTCCGTCACTCTGTCACACACATACACACACCCCATCACTCTGTCACGCACACACCGTCACTCTGTCTCACACACACCCCATCACTCTGTCACACACACACACCCCGTTACTCTGTCACACACAGCCCGTCACTCTGTCGCACACACACACACACCCGTCACTCTGTCACACACACACACACCCCGTCACTCTGTCACACACACACCATCACACTGTTACACACACACCCCGTCACTCTGTCAGACACACACACACATACCATCACTCTGTCACACACACACACACCCCATCACTCTGTCGCACACACCCCGTCACTCTGTCACACACACCCCGTCACTCTGTCACACACACACCATCACTCTGTCACACACACACACCCCGTCACTCTGTCAGACACACACACACATACCATCACTCTGTCACACACACACACACACTCCGTCACTCTGTCACACACACACACACACCCCATCACTCTGTCACGCACACACCGTCACTCTGTCTCACACACACCCCATCACTCTGTCTCACACACACCCCGTCACTCTGTCAGACACACACACACATACCATCACTCTGTCACACACACACACACACTCCGTCACTCTGTCACACACACACACACACCCCGTTACTCTGTCACACACAGCCCGTCACTCTGTCACACACACACACACACTCCCGTCACTCTGTCACACACACACACACCCCGTCACTCTGTCACACACACACACAACCCGTCACTCTGTCACACACAGCCCGTCACTCTGTCGCACACACACAATCCGTCACTCTGTCACACACAGCCATCCCGTTACTCTGTCACACACAGCCCGTCACTCTGTCGCACACACACACACAGCCCGTCACTCTGTCGCACACACACAAACCGTCACTCTGTCACACACAGCCATCCCGTTACTCTGTCACACACAGCCCGTCACTCTGTCGCACACACACACACACCCGTCACTCTGCGACACACACACACCCCTTCACTCTGTCACACACACCCCGTCACTCTGTCACACACAGACCCCGTCACTCTGTAACACGCACACACTCCGTCACTGTCACACTACCCGGCGCTCTGTCACACACAGCCCGTCACTCTGTCACACAGACACACACCCCGTCATTCTGTCACACACACCCTATCACTCTGTCACACACACACCGTCACTCTGTCACACACACACACACCGTCACCGTCACTCTGTCACACACACACACCGTCACCCTGTGACACACACACACACACCGTCACTCTGTCAATCACACCCACCCCGTCACTCTGTCACACACAAACCCACTCACCCCGTCACTCTGTCCCACACACATCCCGACACTCTGTCACACACACACACCGTCACTCTCTCACACACACACAGTCACTCTATCTCACACACAACACGTCACTCTGTCACACACACTCACTCTGTCACACACATGCACCCCATCACTCTGTCGCACACGCACACACCCCGTCACTCTGTCACACACACACACACACCCCGTCACTCTGTCACACACAGGCACCCATCACTCTGTCACACACACACACACCCCGTCACTCTGTCACACACACACACACTCCATCACTCTGTCACAGACACACACCCCATCACTCTGTCACACAGACCCCGTCACTCTGTCACACACACCCCGTCACTCTGACACACACGCACCCCGTCACTCTGTCACGCACTCCCCGGCGCTCTGTCACACACACCCCATCATTCTGTCACAGACACACACACAGACCCCGTCACTCTGTCACACACACACACCCCGCCGCTCTGTTACACACACAGCCCGTCACTCTGTCACACACACACCGTCACTCTGTCACACACACACCGTCACTCTGTCACACACACACTGTCACTCTGTTACACACACACGCGCCACACGCACACACACACGCCGTCACTCTGTCAGACACACACACACACACACACCGTCACTCTGTCACACACACACACACACCCGTCAGTCTGTCACGCACACACCGTCACTCTGTCACACACACACCATCACACAGTTACACACACACACCCCGTCACTCTGTCAGACACACACACACATACCATCACTCTGTCACACACACACACACCCCATCACTGTGTCGCACACACCCCGTCACTCTGTCACACACACACCATCACTCTGTCACACACACACCTTTACTCTGTTACACACACACACCCCGTCACTCTGTCAGACACACACACACATACCATCACTCTGTCACACACACACACACACTCCGTCACTCTGTCACACACACACCCCATCACTCTGTCACGCACACACCGTCACTCTGTCTCACACACACCCCATCACTCTGTCACACACACACCGTCACTCTGTCTCACACACACGGTCACTCTGTCACACACACACCATCACTCTGTCACACACACACCATCACTCTGTTACACACACACCCCGTCACTCTGTCAGACACACACACACATACCATCACTCTGTCACACACACACACACCCCATCACTGTGTCGCACACACCCCGTCACTCTGTCACACACACACCATCACTCTGTCACACACACACCATCACTCTGTTACACACACACACCCCGTCACTCTGTCAGACACACACACACATACCATCACTCTGTCACACACACACACACACCCCATCACTCTGTCACGCACACACCGTCACTCTGTCTCACACACACCCCATCACTCTGTCACACACACACCGTCACTCTGTCAGACACACACAAACATACCATCACTCTGTCACGCACACACCGTCACTCTGTCACACACACACCCCGTCACTCTGTCTCACACACACCGTCACTCTGTCTCACACACACCCCATCACTCTGTCACACACACACCGTCACTCTGTCACACACACACACCCCATCACTCTGTCACGCACACACCGTCACTCTGTCACACACACACCCCGTCACTCTGTCACACACACACCGTCACTCTGTCTCACACACCCCCCATCACTCTGTCACACACACACCGTCACTCTGTCACACACACACCGTCACTCTGTCACACACACACTGTCACTCTGTCACACACACCCCGTCACTCTGTCACACACACACCGTCACTCTGTCTCACACACCCCCCATCACTCTGTCACACACACACCGTCACTCTGTCACACACACACCGTCACTCTGTCACACACACACCGTCACTCTGTCACACACACACCCCCCCGTCAGTCTGTCACGCACACACACACACTGTCACACACACACACACACCAGTCAGTCTGTCACACACCCACCCGTCACTCTGTCCCGCACACACCGTCACTCTGTCACACACAGCCCGTCACTCTGTCGCACACACACACCCCGCCACTCTGTCGCACGCACACACCCCGTCACACTGCCTCACACACGGTGAGGCACTTTCAACCTCCGCTGTGTGGCGTTCTCCCAGCAACGGTCACGAGTAAGCAAACCGGGATTAAAGGTGTACAGTCTGGGCATTGCGCTTTAGGAAGGATATATTGTCCATGGAGGGAGCGCAGCAGAGATTGTAACCAGATAGCAAAAACTATCTTGTATTTCCTGGGATTAAAAAAAAGGAACATTCGAGCATTGCTGAAAAAGGAGACAATGATCATAGTTTTAATGTCTTGCACTCACAGGAAAGCTCGCAAGAAATTACCAACAGTAACGGAACAACAATTTATCCTACATTGAAAGAGGGTGCTGATTGCACGGCGAGTGGCTGATCACTGAACTTCTCGAAGTGATTTACAGTGAGTGAAGTACTTTTCAGAGTGTTAGCCATCGTTGCAAATGGGGGGAACGCGGCAGCTAATTTGCACACAGCAAGATCCCAGAGACAGTGGCACAACCGCCAGATAATCTGGTTCTATCGTGATGTCGATTGAGGGGTGAATATTGGTCAGGCCACTGCAGGGATGGGTTGGATGATCTCCCCTGTTCTTCATTGAAATCGGCCCCCTGGGATCTTGAACAGGGCCCTTGGTTAAACATCTCCCTCACAAGGTGGCGCCTCCGACCGTGCAGCACTCCCTTAGCGCTGCTCTGGAGTGCCAGCCTTGGTTTTTGAGCCCCCCCCCCGGAGTGGGAATTGAACCTGGAACCTTGTATCTCGGAAGTATGGGTGCTAACAACTGAGCCACAGCTGACACAAGCGTCGGTAATCACATGGCCATTTGGCGGAGGCCCTCAGGATTTTGAAGGAGTTGGCAAGAGAGAGAGAGAAAAATGCTTTATGCTGATTGGGTGCGTCAAGGCTAAGAGGACATAACCCCAAAACCACAATCAGGGTGAAGAGATAAGATCAGGGAGCACTTCAAGCAATGGCTGGTAGATGCGTGGAACCCTCTCCCACAGCAAACCAGCTCAATTAACCATTATATGTCCAAGATTTCTCAACTTCCCATTGAAGCCACCCCACGCATCCGGGAATACCGCAGGTGGGGGTGCGCTGCGCTGGGACCAGGAAGCCCTGGAGGCCAGAGAATTTCTTCCTCAATATGATCCAAATCACTGAGTGTCTTTAAGACAGAGATAGATAGGTTCTTGATTAATAAGGGGATCAGGGGATCTGGGGAGAAGGCAGGAGACTGGGGATGAGAAAATATCAGCCGAGATTGAATGGCGGAGCAGACTCGATGGGCCGAGTGGCCTAATTCTGCTCCCATGTTTTATGGTCTTATATCTTGAAAATGGCAACATTTTCCCATTTAAAATGGGTTTCGTTCCAGGAGAGCCCTCACAACTATGGACTAACATGAAGGTTAAATCAAAGTCTGGTGAAATCAGAGATTTGCCCTTCTCAATGTTGGCACCTGATCAGAGGCGGCAGATGGTTCAGAGAAACTATGTCGTAAATTGTACACCGACATTACATTGGGCAATGGGGCACAGGTCCGGGCATATTTAGGACGGGAACAAAAGCAGTAAAAGTGCTGGAAAAACATTCTTAAAATTAATTTCTGGGATGTGGGATGTGGCTGGGCCAGCATTTGTTGTCCATCCCGAATTGCTCCTTGAACGGAGTGGCTTGTGAGGCCATTGTCGTGGGTCGGGAGTCACGTGTAGGCCAGACCGGCTAAGGGGGGGGCAGATTTCCTTCCCTGAAGGGGGCACGAGCGACCCAGGCGAGATTTCGCAACAGGCAACAATTGGCTTCACAGGTCATCTTTGAACCCCGGGTCTTTTGCTGAATTCAACCGGTATCTGTGGTGGGAGTCGAACCCTGGTTCCTCAGACCTGTTTCGCTGAAATAACACCGCCACGTCACCTTGCCGAAGAGGGGAAGGGAAAAGTCGAGCCTGGCATGCCTCTTGTTTGGAATAATTCCAAGCAAGGGTCACTCACATTGGGCTCACATGCCAAGGGGCTGTTTAGCACCCGGCTAAATCGCTGGCTTTGAAAGCAGATCAAGGCAGGCCAGCAGCACGGTTCAATTCCCGTACCAGCCTCCCCAAACAGGCGCCGGAAGGTGGCGACTAGGGGCTTTTCACAGTAACTCCATTTGAAGCCTACTTGTGACAATAAGCGATTTTCATTTCGTTTCATTTTCATTGTTAACTCTTGTTTTTCTCCCTCTCACAGATGGCATCAGGTCTGGTGAGACTTTCCAGCACTTTCCGTTTCCACTCCAGATCCCCAGCGCTGGCAGTAGTTCACCTTACGTTGCGGAGGGTGGACGAGGTATTCCCAGACACGTCAAACAGTCGGTTGCTGTGTGGGGTACATAATAAGCTCATGCTAGCCGGTCGGCACTCGATCGGCTCAATAGCCACGCTCATCTGTACACATCAGTCAGGAAAGACCTTTGAAGTTCTGAAGACTTTATTTTTTTGAATATAAAGTGACAAGAAATGATTTCCAATAGAAAAGAATCGTTCTGTATGTACAGATTTTTACATAGCAATGTCGGTGTTTTTTTTTAAAACAACTGCACCATATTTATATACAGAGGAAAATATTGTGGCAAAAAACATCTCTCGCTTCCCATTCCTTTTCAATTTTGGGCTTTTACTTGGTTATATTTATTTCCCCCACCCGCACCCCCCACCCTCAATTTTCTTTCCCAATAAGCGGCAAAGGTGGAAATTAGAGTTTCGAAAGAGCTGAGCCAATAGAGAGGAACAGAAGGTGACCAGCAGGTTTTCCCCTCCCCGTTCAATCGTCCAACCATCCCCCCCCCCCCCCGTCACCCTCCCCCCCCTCTAAAACCAGCAGCCACCTCCCCCCAAACCACCACATATTACCCACCTGGAGTTTAATGGCACATCAAGTTAAATAAAATGGAAGGATTGAGACGTTCGCCAAAGGATGTTCCCATGGCAACTACGGCACACATCAAAGGCCACGAGGACCATCCCCACATTGGCACAATTTCAGGAGAACCCCTCGTTTCTGAACCCCCCCCCCCCGCCCCCATTCCCAATTGTCTAAAACGTCACGCTCCTACCACCCTTCCTGCCGGGAGCGCTGCTTGGCATTGGCAAAGCGGCTCCGTGAATGGCCCACTTCATCCCAGCTGGTAATCTTTCTGGAGACTGCAGATGGGGGAGTTTCGAGCCCTGTGTGAGGCCGAGCGGGTTATTAGTGCCAGGCAGCCTCCGCCTTCCACGCCCCAGCCTTAATGCAGGTCTTTAAATGGGACTTTACCTCACTCTGGTTGGCTTCCCAAATGTTTCCTCGAATTCCTACTCGCTTGGCTCCTGCTCGACAAGTTGCTGGCTAGTAAGGTTCCGCATTACTACGTATTTATGTAACACATTCACACATCGTGTGCCTATTTAAAACAATAGGACTCAATGGCTGCAATGGAGAGTGTTGTGTGTCACGTGACTTCAAGGCCCCCTGCCCTCCTGGGTAGTAGGGCCACTTTGTGCCTGATACGTTATGTCAGCGACATTGCTGGTGAGGGTAACCCCATCCAGGGGAGGGAAGAGGGAGAAAAGGAGTCACAATTTGTTGCAGTGACGGGTACCCTCTTCCCGCACTGGATTTCACAGTCATTGACTGCGAGGCCGAGAGGCCCTGTGGGCACAGGTCAACCTGCCCCCCCCCCCCCTTCCCTTAACGAGAAGAGGTCTCAACAATAGTCAAAGGGTCGGGTTTTATTTCAAATAGTAAACTCTTGGTGAGTGGACGGCGACTCTTCTCTGCTCCTCCTCTGAATGAATTTGCAATTTACTCCGTGGATCTGTGTCACTCCATGAAGCCTGACATCGAAGGCCCGAAGCCTAAGAAGACCGTTTGGAGACGGCATACACTGCGTCACTTTGACATTGGAAGATGTCAGGCTTACATAAACAACACAGCCAAGTCCTAGTTACTTGCAAGAAAGGAAAGATTTGGGGGGCGGGGGGGGGGGGGGGGGGGGGGGGGGGGGGGGGAGAGAGGAGTTGAAAGGAGCAGGGGGTCAGAGGGCAGGCCAAATGCCTTCCGATTGGTGGAGATGGGCGGAAGCCATCACTTGAATGCATTTGTCGACGTGTGGCTCATTTTTGTCTTTTGTGAGGTGGGTGAGGAGTGTGTTACAATACGTAGTAAAGAATTCAAAGGAAAGCTATCACATCAAGGCCCCAAAAAATTTCAACGTAGAAATCACTGGAAACGTAAATTAAAAAGCCATCACAATCTCAATGAAGGAAAGAGTATTTCTAAAATGATCTCACATAACACGCACAGCATAGTTCATGTCAGTACCTGAATTTAAAACCTTTAACCGCTGGAGGAGGGGTGGTCTATTCCGAAAATAAACAGGGTCGACATTTGGGTGCAGGCCCTTTACAGCAGGGAAAGGCCCTCGCTAGTTTCAACCCCCCCTCCCCCCCCCTCCATTAGTTAGCAAATTGGAGCATTGATTAAAAAAAACATTCTCAGCTACTTAAAATCCTGATATATGCATATACAAGCGACAAATTAAACACCGTACTACAAAGCTACTGAACACAGATATTAATTTCCCCCAAAGAACTATCATCCCTGTTTTAAAAAGTTTGAAAACCAAACAAAACAATACTTTCCTCTCTTGAGCTAAAAATGGCTTCGGGCTCCGTTTCCGAGATGCTGCCAGGTTAGCTGTTTTCGCTTTTGTGGAAAAGCTGACTGCCTTGTGCTATTTGTTTGGAATAATGTCGCGCGGCGATAAAAATGGCGGAGGGGTGGTGGTGGTGGTGTGGGGGGGGGGGGGGGGGGGGAGTTGCGGGGAGAGAGAGAGGGCGTGGGCGCACACGGGGCAGAGAATCCCGTCTCCCCCAGCATTCAGCGGCCCTCGGAACGCAGGTCTCCGGCGGAGGGTAAGCAGAGATCTCTCAGCAATTGCAGGCTCGGCTGGGGTAGAGGCGTGGGGGTGGGGGTGGGTGGGTGGGGGGGGGGGGGGGGGAGTCGAGGGGAGATGCAAAATTAAAGGACCGATTGAAACATTCTTGCGTGGTCATTTTTAAAGAGAATTTTGGTCAGCCTGATCTAAAGTTCTGTGGAATTCCTTTAAAGGGACGGGGCGGGATGGAGCAAAGGTGAGGTTTAACCTTTTTACGATGTCAACCACGCTTTGCTGGGAAAGGTCAGTGGCGGGAGGCGAGCAAAGCTGCCGTTTTAACCCACTGGCCCAGAGTGAATTCCTTTTCAAAGATAAAAAAAACTGCACAGCTCAATCTCAATGTGTGCAGTGTGCACACTGCGCCTGGCCTCTGTTATATCAGAGAGCAGAGCAGGCAGAGTTGTTAGTTTGGAGACTGTGCACTTTGCTCAATCCTCATGAAAATGTATTAATTTTGGAGTGGGGTAGGCCATATTCTGGGAAATAATCGAGAGAAGGAAAAGGGTCAGGTGATCACAAACAAGCACTGGGATCAGGTCATGACCATTCACACTTACAAAATGCACACATATATACACAGAGGTATTGGCGTGCATGGGACATGCACCTACATATTTAGAGATGTCTGCATGCAGACACACCTGCATATGTATTCATCACATATCTACACCCACACTCATATATGTACACACACATACGTAGACACATATTTGTATATACACACACACACACGTACCCACGTCAGCACGCACACATCCATACATTCCACACGCATGTGAGCAAATACATGCGTGCCCCCTTTGAACCACTGTCGCCATACCCAAGGGTGACCTGGGCCACCGGGCCTCATGGCTGCAGAGCTTGCTGAGAGACGCCTGTGCAAGGAAAAGGCCAAATGAATAACAGATCCAGAGGATGGGTTAAGCTAAGGAAGGAGATACGGAGTGAAGGAAGAGAGGGGAAAATGAATTGCCCATTTGGGTTTGTTAAGGCCCGCGATGATTGGCTGGCTGCACTGGAGCGTGAATTAGAGAAGGACACCGCGATGGAAATGACTCTTCCACAAATTGCTCGATAGCCGGGGAGAGCAGACCCTGTTGACCCTGTAGAAAATGTTTACATTACATAGTGCATGGTTTGCATCGTCAGAACATAAGGTTCTCCCTCACTGCCATTGGTCGAAACGGTCAGCGCCCTAAAAGACACAGAGGGCTCGAAACTGTACAGGAGGATTCCGAGTTTGCACGTACGCCCGAGGTTCCTGGGAGGACCTCGCGTGGAATCAACCGGTGAACCCAGCAAGACCCCTGGTTCAGGTAGGAGTGAGCGAGCATGAGGTTAAACGTGCCCACTCCAAACCGAAAGAGACCAATACTGCAAATGGGAACCTATGCCAGATTCAAAAGACGGTGAGGTTCAGGTTAGCTGTCCAGGGTCCTGAAATCCAAGCTACTCTACTTTGGAGATGCTTGTAAAACTACAATTTTACTGACCTTCTTCATATTTGCCTGCACATGTAAGACTCCAGGGAGACCCAGCCTATAAAGTGCATGATTGTTAGGTATTGGTTTATGAGCTATTGACAGCATCGGAATTTTTTGCAACTTCTGGACAAAATACAATCTGGGACGAGCACTACTAGCGCCAGCAGGCAAGAATGAAGGACGTGAGATGTTGGCACCTGTGAAGAGAGAACTTTCAGTTATTGATCAACAGCCTTCTCCAGAACAAAGCTTCACACATTCAGAATACTAGTGGGCAGAGTCCATTATTTGCAAATCCGACTTGAAAACTCTCAATTTGTTTTTACATCGGATCCACGCTCCTCCTTTGAGATCACCTTCGTCAAGTTTGTGCACAATATGACCTCCAAGTCTGCTAGCCCACTCGTGTCCCTCTTAAACTCTGGGCTCCACGGTGAGGTGGGTTTAGTTTCAACCCCTTCGTATGGACAATCGTTTTCAGGCAATAGTGCGGACGCCTCAGCTGCCATATTGAAGACGTGCCGTGTGTGTGTGTGTAGCTGATGGACACGACACCAGAAAATTGACAGGATTCTATGACGAAACGCGAGCAAAATCCATTTTGAATGAGTGCTAATGGGTGCCAGGACAGATTTCTGTAAAGGAACCATGCATTTCGAGATGAGAAATCAGATTTTCTGTGAAAGACGGCGATGGAAGTCGATCCAGGCACAGTCCAATATGGCAGATCATTGGGGTCCTTCAGTCCACTAAGACATTCTTAAGTAAGGTCTATAGCCCAACCTTAATCAAACTTATAATCACGCAATATACATTTATCAATTCAAGTAAATGTTACAAATTTATTTCAGTGGCCCAGGTGGTCAGCAAAGCTTGTATTCTGTACATATGTTAGAAATCTCAGATGTTCTTTCAGTTAATGACCGGGGGAGGTTTGTTCCCCTTGACTATAGTTCAAAAAAGTGTAAACAAATCGTAACATAACACAACAGTTAAAGAGTATTTTTGTTCCTTATACCCTGTATTGTTTTAATAAAAGTCTAATTGAAATCTATTTCTAAGTTTAATCATTTACAAAAAGAGCAAAATTCGAAAGGAAAAGTGTCCCAACAAAGTACTTGAATAAGAGATTGTTGTTACATTCAGGCTCCCGTCACAAGTCCTATGTATACAACTTTTTAACTATTTGATCACTCCTGGCATGTGTCACTCTTTGCATCTTGGCTTCACACAGATGATGATTTGTCCCCCCATCCTCCTGACAGTCAAAACCTCCACATTGAATCAACTCCCTGTCTAATAGGACCTTCACCACATGGACTGCCAGAATTTAAGTAAGAGACTCACCAGGACTTTCTCAAGGGAAACTAGAGATGGGCCCAGATTCTCCGCCCCCCCCCAAGCCTACCCTGCCGGCAGTGGGATTCTCCGTTCCGGCAGCCGGCCAATGGGGTCCCCAGCGCGGGTGCGCTGCCCGGCGAAACGGAGGAGCCCGCCGACGGAGAATCCAGCACCCCCAACGGCCTTGCCAGCGATGCCAATATCTCGAGAATGATTTTTCCTTTTCAAAAAAAAAGTGGCAATTGGAAAAATGTGGCTTCTAAAGTATGGCATGCCGGCAGACCAAACTAGTTGATGTACCTACAGAGATCTAAAATGGATTCAGATTGTTTTATCAAACGGATCAGCATTTCGATCCATCGTGGATTGGTATGCAGACCATATCGCTACGTTATACTTTAACTGCGTCCGTTTGCATGTTTTCCACCAGCAGTGCCAGTCAACATCTCTGTGAAGGACAAGAGCAACAGTGTCATGGGAACACCATCTCCTCCAGGCGCCCTTGTAAGTCACACAACATCCTAAACATGGGCCATATACTGCCACTGCTTTCATTGTTGCTTGGTCAATACACTGAACACCCTACCTGATGCAGGTTGACCATCACTTATTCAAAATGCTCGAGGCCGAGAGTGCCTTAGATACCGGAATTTTTCAAATTTTGGATACCGAGCTGCAAGGGCCCTTAAACGTTGCCCGGTGGCCCTTCGGTCGGTGCTGTGCCTGACTGGGAGAGGTGGGGCGGGGCGTGGCGGCTTTCCTTCCGACACGGAATCGGGTACCGGGTTCAACTCTGTCCCGTGCTGCCAGTTGGAAGGGTACACGCACGCACTTGTGTTCGTCCCAGGAGCGGGACACGGTGCTAGGAACGGCCGACACTGAGAAAGTGCGGATTTCAGAACTTTTAGAATTTCGAATAAGGGACACTCAACCTGTATCGATATCCCAGCACCGCAGGTACTGCCATGATTCAAGAGAGAGGGCATTTACAAGCTTCTCTGGGTACTTGGAGATGGTGCAGTAACTGCAACCATATCCTACATTCTCAAAACAAATCGTAAAAAATAAAATCCTCTCCATATATGGTGGGATATACATCAATCCCTTTCCTAGTTTTCTTCATATACTTTGTAATAAATATTAATCCTCAATCCAGAATCCTTCATATACTGTATTTACACTCATATATCTATATAAACCCAATCTAATATCCTCCATATAATGGGGGATGTACATTCATTTGCAGTCTAACAATCTCCATGTATAGGTTGCTGTTTTATCAATCCTACATACATATGTACCGTGATATTGCTCCCTATTTAAGTATGCTCCACGTGTATACATCAATTCCCAAAATGCCCAGGCAAATATCCTCCACAGTATCCCCAAACTATGGTTCCACATCTACTCTGCAATATGCATACGGACCCCATCTAGAATGCTTCATACAGTATGTGCCGAACTTATGTCTCCCATCTGATTGTTCCCATCAACTATTGCATGTTCAATTTTTTGTGCAGGTCTGGTTTAAAAGGTTTGCAGATGTCACCTGTGGCCAACAACGGGAAATCATTTGGCTAGCTGTACAATATCACCGACGGTCTTGCTCAACACCTGTTCATAGGCCGGGCCGTAACCAAGTGGCACAGGACATTGATTCGAGGGTGACACAGCAGGCACTGCCAGCTTTGAGGGGTGGGCAACGTTCTCTGCAAGGTTGACGGTGGGCGCACGGCCAATCTGGTCATCGAGGGGCAGGGAGGGGGAGGGTTGTGAGGAGGGGTGGGAGAGCGTGTGCGGGAAGTGGCGAATAGCACGGTAGCACAATGGGTAGCACTGTTGCTTCACAGCGCCAGAGTCCCAGGTTCGATTCTTGGCTTGGGTCACTGTCTGTGCGGAGTCTGCACGTTCTCCCCGTGTCTGCGTGGGTTTCCTCCGGGTGCTCCGGTTTCCTCCCACAAGTCCTGAAAGACGTGCTTGTTAGGTAATTTGGACATTCTGAATTCTCCCTCCGTTGTACCCGAACAGGCGCCGGAATGTGGTGACTCGGGGCTTTTCACAATAACTTCATTGCGGTGTTAATGTAAACCTACTTGTGACAATGAAGATTATTATTACCACTTTACCACTGGGGGTCCTTTACCACTTTCCAGAAAAGCTGCACAAATGCGTTTATTCTAAGGTTTTCCGTGGTGTAGCGTCCGAAATTATATTGGCCAAGTCGAAGGACATCCTGAGAAGGTCCCGAACCCCAATGGGCCTCATTACCACCGACAACAGCATCATTACTGACACGAGGCTGCCAGGGTTCCTTCTCGGGGCCCAGGGCCCGAGAGCCACCGAGAGAGGCCCAAGGCTGGCCACAATATCGGGCCTTTGGCCTAATTTAGGCTTTATGGCCAATGGGCCAGGCCTCCACAGGCAGATCACACATTGGGAGAGCACAAACGCAAGGCGCAGTTACCTCACAAACAGAAAAACGGTGTTTAATCCTGGGTGGGGTGGGGAGGATTAAGTGGAAAACAGAGGCAGTTTGGGGGGTTGGGGGGGGGAGGGAACCAGGATGATCGTGGGGCTGGGGGGCAATCTGCTCCTCATGGCTCCACAGCAAGATTTCCGGCGGCGACAGCACCTGGGGAACCAGGCCCGATGGTCAACTACTGACGGGGCCGAATGGGGGTGTCAAGTTCACGGAAAAATCTTTGTTTTATCCAAACATGAGGGACCCAATTCGGGCATGGCTGCCTTTCAAGGCCAAATCGGGGCACGGGACATCGCACCCAAGCCCAGGCCATTGTTGTTCCTGTTTGACACCCATAAAATGTGTGCAATTTCCACCTCTCTGTAAATCGACAGAGGTAGTCAGGGATAGGCTGCGATACTCGGTCAACCTTGCAGGGAGAAGTGAACTTGCCGTTTATCACTAAAGGTACAATTAACGGGTGCTCTTCATTTTCAAATCACCTCCCAAAGTTACTCACAAACCAATGTGCCCACACAATTTAGGATGAAGGTTTTACAACAACTAAGGTCTCACGTTGGATAGTGTTATGAAAGAGAAACATTCATTTGCTGCCAGTTTCTTCTGACCTTGAGGGACAAGCTGGGCTTACAAGGAATGCTGATCGACAGAGAAACTCCATGCAGCAATTGATCTCTAGCTGCCCACAGCCTCTGCCTACGTACTAGAATTAGACCTCAAGACCTCAGAAGGACTCACAGCAGTTACATGCAAGCCCCATCCACCCGAGCAGCAGAATAATGCACGGTGCCTTTCGTAGTACAGCACTGCCGTCCTTAAACAACAGCAAACCCTCTCTTCTATTGTGAGCAATGCCACGGGAGTTCTGCTAAATTACTTTCGTATTTCAAAATAACGTGGGGCTGTGCTTCTATTCGGCTTGACGCCGATCGCTGCTCACCAAGATACGGAAACGGAAGCAGAAAACGCCGGACAATCTCAACGGGTCTGATTACGCCTGTGGAGAGAGAAGGGAGCTGACGTTTCGAGTCTGGATAATGCTTTGTGAAAGCTGTCAAAAGCTGTCGCCAGCTTTGACAAAGGGCCATCCAGACTCGAAACGCCAGCTCCCTTCTCTCTCCACAGACGCAGTCAGACCTGCTGAGATTGTCCGGCGTGTTCTGCTTTCGTTTCAGTTTCCAGCCTCCGCACAGGAATTTGCTTTTGTGTCAATAAGGTACTGGTCCATTTACCTGACTCGCGCACAAGGGACAAAGGAGTTTAAAAGCCATTGACAGTCACCTCCTCAGTTTAAGGCCGAGTTTCTTTAAAGGCAGGGTTTTACATACTTAACGTCGGAAAGGTTTTGTGCATTTAGCAGCAGCCCAGACATTCGGAATGCGCACCTCAGCTGTATTTTTCAATAAATATACAAGCGGGACCCAGAGTTACTGGAACCGGCTTGGTGTAGTTGGGATAGTCGCAGGTCACTCCTTCATCCCCTGTTCTTTGAGGGGAAGCCTTAATGTGGGGTAAATGAGACAACATCTGCCTCAAGGCAGAAGCATTAGAATGGGGCAAGTACTCATCCACGGACATCACCTCCACCCTGACTAGATAAGTTCTTCTCTTACTCATTCTCAGGACACAAGGTGTCTCCTTACCACTGCAGAACCAGAGAATTCCGACAGTGCAGGAGGAGGCCATTTGGCCCATTGAGTCTATACCGACCCTCTGAAAGACCATCCTACCTAGGCCCACTCACCCGCCCTATACCCGTGATCCCACCTGACCGACACATCTTTGGACACTAAGGGGCAATTTAGCGTGGCCAATCCACCTAACCCGCACATCTTTGGACTGTGGGAGGAAACCGGAGCACCCGGAGGAAACCCACGCAGACACGGGGAGGACGTGCAGACTCCAGACAATCACCGGAGGCCGGGATCGAACCCGGGTCCCTAATCAGGGTGCTAACCACCCTGCCACCCCACGTTTATTGGTTACTGTCCGTTCTTTAACGGTCCTTCCACATGACCCAGTTGGTGACCTCAGGCATCATCTGGGATTGGAGTCACGTGTCGGGGCAGACTAGATAAGGGATGTCAGGCTACCTGAACGGCCTGGGTTTGCCGGATAAAGCTTCAGCTTTTACAGTTAAAACATTAACAGGCAATCGGAGGATTTTAACCCAGGGTTCCTGCTTTAGTCCCGTAACCATTGCGCCAGCGAATCCAGAGCTTTTTATTCAATCCCTCGATTCACTTGGCCGATAATGGTTACACCACCGTTCGGGCAGTGACCAGGATTTAAGGGGGGGGGGGGGGGGGAAGAGAGAGAACTCCCTCTTGTGGGATGCCCCAACCGGTCTCCCGTGATTGACTGGCACTGCCCCTTCCTCCATGATCTGCCCATCGTTCACCCGCTGGTCCCATTGCGGCCAGGCCCAGTCGCGGCGGCCACATGAGGGGGGGGTGTATCGGTGACATCTGCAGGGCAATAAATTGCGTCCATCAGAAATACAATTAACTTGACAAGGATTATCACTTGATCAAAAGCTTGGGAGCAATCCTGTGCCCTCCCCGCCCCCACGTCGGATTTGATGGCAGGCGATGGGGTGGTGGGGAGCGGGAGGAGGGCAGGTGAAGAAACATTTTCCGGCCTCCACTACATCCCCTGCGGGGAGCAGGCAGGGGGGTGGCACTAAATAATGATGCTCCTTTCGGAGGGCCAGTCCACACACGATGGGCCGAATGACCTCCTTCTGCGCTGTAACAATTCTGTAACTGCCTTCATGCCCACTCAAGGGCTTCATCCCTTTGCTGCTAGTATTAATCCAGCGGTGGGTGGGTAGGGGGGGTTCACCATGCAGGGAGCGTAAGCTGCACGGTAGCACAGTGGTTGGCACTGTTGCTTCACAGCGCCAGGGTCCCAGGTTTCATTCCCGGCTTGGGTCACTGTCTGTGCGGAGTCTGCACGTTCTCCCCGTGTCTGCGTGGGTTTCCTCCGGGCGCTCCGGTTTCCTCCCACAGGTCCCGAAAGACGTGCTTGTTAGGTGAATTGGACATTCTGTATTCTCCCTCAGTGTACCCGAACAGGCGCCGGAGTGTGGCGACGAGGGGATTTTCACAGTAACTTCACTGCAGTGTTGATGTAAGCCTACTTGTGACAATAATAAGGATTATTGTTATTATTATTAACCTGGTCTGTTTGCCTGCGGGCTCCCAGAGCAGGGGTTGGCGGTTGAGGGGGGTGGGGTCACATTCCGGATTCAAGGGCACACAGTGCCTATTTGAGGGACATGGCATCGGGGTATGTGTGTGTGGGGGAGAGGGGGGGGTTCATTCTTCTGCCCTTGTCGCTGACACCCCTCACCACAACCGCCCTGCCCACTGTTACTCACCTGGGCCACCCCACCGCCAATCCTGGGCCTTGGGTGAGTGTTGTATAGGCCGCAGCCACTGCCTCTCCTTTGACACAGACGTTCAACCAAACCCTGACTGACTGACAGGTCTCAGTATGTGGGGAGCTTCAGCCGAGGTCTCCTTGACCCTTTGGCCTCTAAAGTCTCTGAGTGGCAGTTCTTCGCGAAAAGAGGCGATACGGGGGTCTCCCTGGTCCCCTAGCTGCATCTTTGGACACGAAGGGGCAGTTTAGCGCGGCCAATCCACCTAACCTGCACATCTTTGGACTGTGGGAGGAAACCGGAGCACCCGGAGGAAACCCACGCAGACACGGGGAGAACGTGCAGACTCCGCACAGACAGTGACCCAGCGGGGAATCGAACCTGGGACCCTGGTGCTGTAAGGCAGAAATGCTAACCACTGTGCCACCGTTGCCGCCTTTGAATGAGCGGAATTGTTAGTCACTGCAAAATATGCCTGGTTGAATTGTTTCATGTGAATTCAGCCTCTCCGCTCCTGTCAAACGCAGAATACAAGCCAAGAACACGGAGATGATTGAGCCAGTTGGGCTGCTGAGAGAGGAAAGCAGGGTTGGCCTCTACGATTGATGACCCCTCGACACTAAAAGCTAAACCTACCTCCTTTTCTCAACAAACATCTCAGCATTTTCTGATTTACAGCTTTTGCTGATGTTGATCATAGAATCCCTACAGCGGAGAAGGAGGCCATTCGGCCCATCGAGTCTGCACCGACCCTACAATAGAGCACCCTACCTAGGCCCACTCTCCCACTCTATCCCCGTAACCCCATAACCCCGCCTAATCGTTGGACACTAAGGGGCAATTTAGCATGCCCAATCCACCTGACCTGCACATCTTTGGACTGTGGGAGGAAACCGGAGCGCCCGGAGGAAACCCACGCACACACGGGGAGAACGTGCAGACTCCACACAGGCAGTCACCCAAGGCCGGGAATTGAACCCGGGACCCTGGCGCTGTGAGGCAGCAGTGCTAACCACTGCGCCGCCGTGCCTCCCATTTCCATTGTGAAGCCATTATGAGAGATGGAGCCCTCGTGCCTCACAAGTCGAAGAAGGGGGCCGTTCAGCCCCTGGGGTCTGTTTCACCTCTCAGATAGATCATGGTTGATCATGCACCTCAGCCCTATCTACCTGCCTCAGTCCCATAGCCCTTAATGCCCTAACAAACAAAAACAGAATCTAGCGCTCTATCGATTGAATATTTTCACTGACCCTCCAATTGGGTTTTGGCTTTGAAGTTACAGCCCTTGTTAAAATGAATGGAGCCCCCCTTGATGCAGCGAACCCCCCCCCCCCCCCACCCCTCCCACGTCACAGGCCATCACTGATGAGGCTGGGGAAGGAAGGAGACCCAAAATGACGGAAGTCTTTCGAGGAAAACATTTAAAAAATAAAGATGAGCAATTTGTACCAATTGAGCTCGGTGACATCAGTTGTGAATTCAGCCGAAGGTCGCTTGACTGTTACTTCGATATAAGTGGCCTGTTTATTTTGTGATAATTACACCTCACTAAATGGGGATATCATGCAAGCGTCGATACGGCGATACGTTCGCTATGGGCATCGCGCAGTATGATTTCGCGCCAGACGTTTTAGTCTCACTATAAACATGACAGGAGGGCTCAGAATAATCGTTTTCCTGTTGGCTTTTTCGCCATCTTAGTGTGCGGCCCTCTTCAAAAGAAACGGGCCTCCGAGGGTAAAAGGTCCATCCAACTGCTTCGGTGAAGCAGGAGAACCGTCGCCCTCTTCCCCCAGCCGCGCCAACACCAAAACACGCTTCAGAAACTGTAGAACATACCAGTGAAGGCGGGATGTCTCCCCCTTGGCTAGAGTGGTGAAACGTGCCAACAAAGCCCACTGCAGTCTGTAAATGATGCCAACATCACTCACGTTTCCGCCACCCAACTTCTGTTTCAATGTGAACGCGTACTTTCGACAAAATAAAACCATCACCACTCAATCCTTGGCTCGCCAAAGTCTTCTCAAACTCAGGTACTTCAACAAAACAGAAATCGCACAATTGACAAAAGCGTAAACATTCCATTAAAAACCCCAGAAAAAAACAGTCAACCACACTCTTCCTCAAATATTGTACAGGTCTGCAGTCACGCTATATACAAGTTCCGTGAGAGAGAGAAAAAGAAAAATCCCACTAAAGATTTAATAATGGGTGGTGTGCTTGAATCTGCGAATGCTCGGGGCAAACCGTTGCCGTGGGGCCGTTTAGAGCAAAGGTCTTTGGGAAGCCAGTCCTGGTGCCTCAAGGGCCGAATGGGAATCGTTCCAGGGTTCAAGGCCTGGTATGTGGCGGAAGACCCCCAAGCATGGAAAGGCCTTGCCTCGTTCAGTCCATCGAATACCCCATACGTGGTTTTCTGTCAAGAATACGACCATTTCATTGCACCCTCCTTATCGACGATCTCCCCCTTTGTAAAATGATGAGATTTCCTGAGCTCTTTATGAAGCCTCCGTGCTTTGTGCCGAATAGCAACCCCCCTCCGCCCACCCTCATCCCCACCCCTAACTCTCACCCACCCACTGCGTTATTTCATTCCCACCCCCCCCCCCCTCCTGTCTCTTGAAGGAGTCCACCCATTGTGCAGTTCCTTAGCTTTTCATTGCTCTTCTGAGTCAGGAAGAACAAGAAGATCCAGCCACCATGTTAATAATGAAAAGCCATTCAATGCACACAGGCATTAGGCCATTTGTATATCTAAATAGTCAACTTACTGCCTCTGTTTGAAGGCCCCCTTCTAACTGATCTCCACATTAAAATTCACAGCTGTCATCCCTCCCCCCTGAACCTGGCCCTCCGCTCCTTTTGGTCCCATTCTCGCAGCTACAGCCCCCCCCCCCCCCGGCTTCTATTGACCACTTGGGCTGCCGATCTTCGATGGGACCCAGGAGCGGACAGCGGCCTCTGTGACCCCAACTGGGCACCAGGGTACAACTCAATTTGACGGTATCTTCTCGGACAGGACATTGTCTCATAGTTGGGGGGGGGTTGCGGGGTTGGGAAGAGCTTGGATGTCTGGGGGTTGACAGAGTTGCTTGACTGATCCTGGGATCGGTCGCCGGAAGGGTCCCAGGTATAGGCGGGGTTTTTGCTGCCCTGCCGTGGTGGGAGTGTGGTGGCGGGACTGGAAGACGGGCAGGGCTGAAAAATCCTGGAGAATCCCTTTCCAGTCCTCTTCGGATGTCTAGCGGGCCGACTTCCCGGCGGACGTCAATCAGTGAGGGAGTATCAGTTTCCCTTACCACCCACCCTCACCCCTGCACCCAACACCATCCACTCACCCTCTCCCCACCCCCAACACCATCCACCACCCCCAACCCCACACCCAACACCATCCACCCACCCTCTCCCCACCCCCAATACCATCCACCAGCCCCAACACCCAACATCATCCACCACCCCCAACACCCAACACCATCCACCACCCCCACCCCCACACCCAACACCATCCACCACCCCCACCCCCACCCCTACACCCAACACCATCCACCCACCCTCTCCCCAACCCCATCCGCCACCCCCACACCCAACACCATCCACCCACCCTCTCCCCACCCCCAACACCATCCACCAGCCCCAACACCCAACACCATCCACCACCCCCAACACCCAACACCATCCACCACCCCCACCCCCACACCCAACACCATCCACCACCCCCACCCCCACCCCTACACCCAACACCATCCACCCACCCTCTCCCCAACCCCATCTGCCACCCCCACACCCAACACCATCCACCCACCCTCTCCCCACCCCCAACACCATCCACCACCCCCACCCCCAACACCGTCCACCACCACCACCCCTACACCCAACACCATCCACCCACCCCCAACACCATCCACCCACCCTCTCCCCAACCCCCAACCCCATCCACCACCCCCACCCCCTCCCCCTCCAACACTATCCACTCACCCCAGCGCCATGGCTGGGAAGCAGAAATAGAGGCCATTCGACCCATCGTGTCTTATGCCAGTAAATTTAGCCATCCCCCCCCCTCCCCCCCACCCCCCCCCCCCCCGGTCCCACATCCCACCACCCCCCTCCCTCGTTCCCCTCCCCCTTCCCTTCCTCCATACTCCCAACCCCATAAGGCAGCTCCGGCTACAAGATCCCCAAAGCCAGCGCAAACTGGAGATCGAACCAGCAGCCTCCTCGGTCTGGCCGGAGGCTAACCTCTGCCAATATATCACAGAATCGGAGTACGGCTACAGTATTTGCGAGGATAAGCTGTACCTTTGGCTAAACGTAAGTGGCCTGGGTGGTTCAGATGCCCATTAGCCAGTGGGGGGGGGGGGGGTGATGAAGGACCCTCTACAAACTCTGACCAATGAAGAGATTGCTCACAGCACTATCACAATAACAAATAACATCTTGTTGACACCTTTTAGAGTAAAAATGTGCATTGAACTCTTCAGAGTATTAAATTACTTCAGCTCAGGACCACATTTGACTTCTTCGCTGTCAGTACTGTGCTCGTATTCTGGGATTCTTTAAAATTCATCACAGTGTGGGCAAATCATCCATGTAAAAAATACAAGATGACAGGAGTTAAATGGTGTCAATGTACAGCTGGTAAAGGACGATCACAGCGTAGTCAAAGGCTCCCCATCCACGACAACTTTAGCAGTCCTTAACCATTAACCCTTCCCAGCAGGCTCCCATCTAACCAGCTTCTTAGATCCTTAATACATTGCAGTGTGCTTAGGGAGTTACTGGTCAGTCAGGTCAAGGTTCACCTTCTATTAGCATAATTCATTCAATGTTTTAACATCATTCGTTACGCTTGGACATCTGCTATAGTTGGGAGTGATGGGACGCCTTTTAACTGAGGGGAGAGATGAAATGCTGCGATGGCGTGTTATTGAATGTCCACTCCCAGGCGGGGAAGAGTCACAAAGTGGTCTTTCCCATCTGGCAATGGACATCGCCATAACTCCACCGCACAGCAACACTCTGCTAATTCCTGATCAGAAGTATCAAATATTACTAGATTGTAGTGCAAAAATCCCGTTTCATTCCAACTGCAATGAAATTTCACCTCACGAGGCACTGGTGCAGTGATGCTATCGTCTACACCCATGGGATGAAAAGAGATCATTGTCATGCTAGCTGACAGCTAGCAGTACTCTTTCGCTGAAAGACCTGTGAGTATGTAGCAAGTGATCATTTAATTAGGCGTCATTGCATCCCCTTCCTGCCTGGCATTCTTTGTTGAGCAGTAATATTATTATTCACCTCACTGGAATAAAATTGTTTCCCCCATGTTGCTAAATAGAAGCTGCAGCTGGATTGAGGATTTCTTCTTATCCATAGGCCTGTCTATCACAGTGGTCATAGTTACGGTTTTCATTCAATAGCCATACACCTTTAACGACCATCTTTGACAATCTTTAAGGACTTAAAGATCTCTGGCTTTTTGAATCACGATGCCACTGTCACTGTGACATTGCTGTGACATCACTGCTGCTGTGGCATCACTGTCACGGTGACATCGCTGTGACATCACTGTCACGGTTATGGCTCTATCGCTGTGACATCACTGCCACTGTAACATCACTGCCACTGTGCCATCACTATCACTGTGACATCACTGTCACTGTGACATCACTATCAGTGTGACATTACTATCAGTGTGACATCACTGTCACTGTGACATCACTGCTGCTGTGACATCACTGCTGATGTGACATCACTGTCACTGCAACATCACTGTCACTGTAACATTGTCACTGTAACATCACTGCTGCTGTGACAGCGATGCCACTTTCACTATGACATCACTGTCATTGTGACATCAGTCACTGAGACATCACTGTCACTGTGACATCACTGCCACTGCAACATCACTGTGATATCACTGTTGCTGTGACATCACTGTCACTGTGACATCACTGTCACTGTGACATCGCTGTCACTGTGACATCACTGCCACTGCGACATCACTGTGTAAACACTGTTGCTGTGACATCACTGTCACTGTGACATCGCTGTCACTGACATCACTGCCACTGTGACATCACTGTGACATCATTGATGATGTGACATCACTATCACAGTGATATGACTGTTACTGTGGCATCACTGCCACTGTGACGTCGCTGTCACTGTGATGTCACTATGATATCACTGCCAATGTGATGTTACTGGGATGTCACTGTTGCTGTGATGTCACTATCACTGTGATGTCACTGTCAATATGAAGTCATAGCCTATCACTATTGTGACGAGCTGACAATGTCATAACACACTGTGCTTGTACAGTCACTCCAAGGATATCCCTGAATGTACACACACATTTACACACAAATGTACATTCACACTCACACCACCAATCTGAGATCACTTTTACTAGAACCCATGTCCACTCATGCAACAGTGATTGCAGCTGGTGTTTACCCAGAACCCTGGAGAGGCATTCAGAATGAAGCTGTTTGGAGTCTTCAGTGATGAGTGTGTTAATACAGGTTTTAACTGTACAGTATTGGCCCAATATTAATATTCACCATATTAATCATCACCCCCTAACAATGATGCTTCACCTGATGTAACTTGATACAAATGACATGCAGTGAGAATTTTGCCATGTTGTAATGGACCGGACTCAATGTTCATCACGGAATCCAATTCACTCCCGTAATAACAATGTGCCATGATGCGTGTATGAAGATCCAAAACATAAAAAATAGAAAACAGTGGGTCCATCTGGAACGCCAGTATGTCGTGCATACCAGGACCTCCTTAACAACACCCAAACCAGGAGCGAGTCCATCCTCAGACATCTGACTCAATGCTGGACAGTTTCTCGTATACGTGCCCATTGCTGGACCCGTTGAATGCCCTGGGAGTCTTGTTATTTGCCACACACACTGTCGGCTGGCTTCCTGTGCATATTTCCTTCTGAAACCTGGCGGGCATGGCGTTGAGCACGGATGAGGCTGTCTTGGCCGAAGGGTGGAAATCGAAGCGCGTTTTGGAGATGGCCGGATGCTTGAAGAAGTGCGACTTGCTGCCATGCAGCAAGCACTGGTCGTCACCGAAGGTGGGGATGAAGGGGTTCTGAGTGACCCGGTCGGGGTAGAGGGATTTGCTCAATGTGTAGCGGCTGAGGTTGTGCCGCTCCGGGGCGGGGGGCTTGCTGATGAAGACTGGTTCTGCCTGTGCTTCAAACATGTGCGCGTAGGGGCTTCCCTCCAGGAAGCGGTCTTTCTCCTTGAGGCTCACGCTCCGCGGGGTGATCGCCACGTTATCTTCTTTCTGCATCTCGACAAACGTGTCGTAGGAGTGCTGCCGCCGCAACTTGTTCCGGTTGCGCCTCTGCAGTTTGGTGGAGTCGGTCGGGCTCTGGTGGTACTTGGTGACACCGACCCCAGGGGGGAGAGGCTGGTCCACGTCTTGCAGTGAGTTGTCCTCGCTGATGTCGTACAACGTGGCTGTTTTCTTGCAAGTCTCGCACCAAAGGCAGGCGGCCCTGTTGGCGTTCTGCCCCCCATAGTTGTGGAGCTTGGAGGGGCAGTTGTGGCAGTAGTTCTCGGGCTGGTGCTCGCTCCACTCGGGCATGCCCACGTTCTTGTCCCACAGGCCCACGGTGGAGGCGTGCAGGTTGCTCTTGCGCTCGCCCGCCCCGAACTCGCCGACGTGGACGTGGTGCGGCCTGTTCAGGCGAGAGCCGGACGGGTCGTGCTTCGTAAAGTCATCGTTGTGGCTCTTGTAGAGGTCTGTCAGGTCCACGTGCTCCCAGTGGGACACGTTGTCCTTGCAGCGAAACTGGTCGTGGTAGAAATCCCGGAGCTTGTCCTTGTTGAAGAAACGTGCCTTCCTGTCCGAGGTGTGGGCCTTCCGTCGGTAGGCGAGCTCAATTTCATCAAATTCCTTCCGGGACTTGGCTGAGGCCGGCCTCTTCTTCAGGCTGTCTTTATACTGCTTACGGCGCTTGGTGTTGCCTATGTTGCCATAGGTAACCGTGTGGGTTGATATGTCCGACACGTCAGATCGAATCAGGTCATCGTGGGCGTAGCGGTCATTTTTGAACAGGTACTTGTGGTTCTCGTAGCTATCGCTAAGGTGGCCTTGTGCATGTTTCAGGGGCAAACCAATTTCAAAGGGCTTCCTCGACAATGGCCTGCCTTGAGTCCCAAACATCGCATTGTCGCACTCGTACGGGATGTCCAAGGAGCTGGTGCTGGCGATACTGTGCGGGCGGTGATGATGGTAATGGTCCTGGTAGATGCTGTTGGTGTCCTTGGCGTGGAGGTTGCCAAATGTCCTCTCCACCTCGCTGATGTAGTCGCTGAAGAGGTTGTCATCGGGCTGGTAGGACTTGCAGTCGGAGTGAGTGAAGCTCCGGCGGTGCTCAGGGACGTCGAAGACGGACGGGTCGCGGCCGATGAAGTCAAGGGCGCTCTGGGGAGAGCCGAAGTGCGTGCCGTTGACCCCGGTGAGGTTAGCCATGCTCTTCGCCGTCCTCAGCAGCCGCATGATGTTGGAATGGGTGTCGTTCACAGTGGCGGTGGGGGATTCCATGCAAGACTTGTTATCCTCGATGGGGACACCATGAATGCAGCTATATATACCCTGAAACAAAGCACAAAAAAAAATAAGGAGTAGCTCAGGGGGTGTGCAGAACACTAACACTCAAAGAGGTTAAACTAAAATGTTATTGAAATGGCCGTTAGCTCACTTATAGTGTCGGTCCAATTATGTAGAATTACATTGAGTAGGCAGTACAGAAATAGTCAATTCATTGGTCTATCAGGGCTCCTTACAAGACTCCTCCCTCCCACACTTACATTATTCTACCACTATCCTTCGCTCCCTTTCTCCCTCATGTGCTGATCTCTCTTCCACTTAAAAGCATTGATTTCATTGCCCTCAACTAAACCAAGTCGGAGATTCGAACCACCCTCGGGATAAAAAAAATTCTCCTGATTTGCAATTGAATTTTGACCATAAGACCGTAACATGTAGGAACAGGAATTATCCATTCGGCCCATCGAGTCTGCTGCGCCATACAATGAGATCATGACTGATCTGATATGATAACCTCAACCCCACTTTTCCCCCTTATCCCTCTTATATCCTCGATTCCTCACATTAAAAATCTGTCCAGAACATACTCAACAATCCAGGCTCTACAGCTCTCTGCGGTAAAGAATTCTACAGATCCACTCCCCTCTGAGACAAGAAATTCTTCCTCATCTCTGTCTGAAATGGGCGATCTCTTACTCTGAGATTGTGCCCTCTGATCCTAGACTCTCCCACAAGGGGAAACAACCTCTCAGCATCGACCCTGTCAAACCCCCTGAAAATCCGACATGTCTCAATAAGGTCGCCTCTCACTCTTATAAACTCCATTGAGTACAGGCCCAACCCACTCGACCCCTCCTCATAAGAAAATCCCTCCATACCCAGGATCAGCCTAGTGAACCTTCTCTGGACTGCCTCCAATGCTGGGATGTCTTCCCTTAAGACTGTTCACAGTATTCCAGTTGCAGTCTAACTAGTGCCTTGTACGGTTTTAGCAAGACATCCCTAAATTTATCCTCAATTCCATTTGAAATAAAGGCCAAAATTCCATTTGCCTTTGCTGAACTTGCAAGCTCTCTGACCGATATGGCCCCTAGCTTAGGATTAGGTCCTGTGGCGAGCACCCCTACCACTGAGCCAGAGATCACGGGAGGGTGTGTCCTTAACGTGACCAAACAGTTCGATGGTCAGCCTTTAAGTCCTTTCAATATGCAGGTGGTAAGAGTGGGAATACTTCTTGGTCAGAAGGCTGAAACAACCCACTCCCACAGCGGCTCTTTCCCAAACGAAATCATGATCTGATCCAATGGAAATCCATGGTTTCCAATGTTATCTCAGAGCATGGTGATGTGTTATGTTCTCTGGGATAACACAGGCTGCAACTCGATGCAGCTTTGACCAAATGATACTCCAGACTTTGAAGTTAGTTCAATGTGATTTATTGAACCATCAGCACAGTTCTCTATGAGCTCGACTCTCCTGCTAATCTTGCTACAGTAACTCAGTCTAACTAACCAGTCTGCTCTAAGCCACGTGGTGGGTGTGATGCTTCTGATCTGCCCCTGTCCTTCTCTCTAAGTGTCGCCTGTGGAAAGAGACAGAGCATGTGTGCCCTGTCCTTATATATGGGTTGCCCCCTTGTGGTAGTGTCACCTCTGGGTGTCTTGACTGCCCATTGGTCGTGTCCTATTCTATGTGTTCATTAGCTGTATGTCATGACATCTCCGGTGCTCCCTCTAGTGTTTACTTAGTTGTAGTGTATTTACATTAACCCCTTGTGTATATACAGTGATGCATATCACCACACACGGAACCTGAAGATGGAGGAGTTTCAGATCCCTCCCCCCATGAATCAAAAGCTTTCCCTATCTGTTATAACCTGCCGAGATCCTATTAGTTAGGGACAATTGGTTACCCCATGTTCCTTGAGGAAGATGAGCTCCCCCAATGAGCGGGAGAGGTGGGGAGGGGGGGGGGGGCAATCATTAGCAGTGCAGTTGTAGAAATAGAGCTGGCAAGCGTGGTACCGGCTAGAGAAGGTACCTGTAGTGAACTGCTGGTACCGTGTACATATTGTTGTAAATAAAGTTACTTTCTGTTTCACTCTACAAATCCGTGCTGGATTCTTCGTGGCCCTCACAAAATGATCAAACCAGCTCATAATTTTAAAGGTGTCTATGAGATCCGTCTCTGACCTCCCCTTTTACAGAATAAAACAGTCCCCTCCTTCCTCTCAAACTGCTACCGGCTACAGATCTGGGCCAGGAACCAGTGTGGAGTTATCCTGCTGAAGCCACATCACCCCCAATGCTCAGGCAAAGTGGAGACGCTGGGAGAATTTTAAAACTTGCCTCGCACCCGTTCTAATTTTACTGGAGACAGTGGATAGCTGGATGGCTTTTGGTGTCCTCATCTGAGGCATTGCGCATTGTCAGAATGAAGTGGTGCGCCATTATACCTATGACGTCACTCATGCGTCCTTTTGCAGACTTGAGGTTTGTGACCAGCTACAGAGCTTGGCGTGATGCTCGTTTTGTTATGCTCTTGATGTAGCACAAGCTGCTTCCTTGATGTGCACTCCGACAAAGGAAGGTTCAGACTTGGAGATAGCTTCAACACATTTATTACTGTTAATGATTCTCCTACTTGGATTCAACTCTCCTGTTAATCCTGCTATAGCTACTCAGACTGACGAACCAGTCTGCTACAATCCACGTGGTGGGTGTGATGTGTTTCAATCAATCCTATGTACTCACTAAGTATCTCCACTGGAAAGAGGAAGATTATGTGTACTGTGTCCTTTTATATGGGTTGGTGTAATGCCCTCCTGTGGTAGTGTCACCTCTGTGTGTATCGTGACTGCCCATTGGGCGTGTCCTATCTTACTGACCTATTGGTTGAATGTCTGTGTGTCATGTCTCTGGTGATCCCTCTAGTGTCTATCTAGTCTACGTGTATTTACATTAACCCCTTGTGTATTTACAATGATGCATATCACCACACTCATGGAATTTTTTTTTCTTATTTTTCTCCTATACTTAGAGTACCCAATTAATTCTTTCCAACTAAGGGGCAATTTAGCGCGGCCAATCCACCTAGCCTACACATCTTTGGGTTGTGGGGGCGAAACCCATGCAAACACGGGGAGAATGTGCAAACTCCACACGGACAGTGACCCAGAGCTGGAATCGACCCCGGGTCCTCGGCGCCGTGAGGCAGCAGTTCTAACCACTGCGCCACCGCACTGCCCCTGAAACATATGGAAATGTTACTTGCTCCATATCAGCAAAGCTGAGCTCCGGTGGTGGGCCTCGAATGTCGCAGTGCATCAAGTTCACTGCACTGGACACAAAGCAAATCCCGCCATGTAAGCATTGCGCAGGTCAAGGAGACACAGCCTGAGTGAGAGAGATACAGACCAAGTGAGAATTTGGTAATTTGGTGCAGTGAGCTAACCAGGAAAGGTAAGTGGTTAATCTAATTTTGCTGTTTTTCAGTTAAAAGTGCAGTGTAGATTAGTGTCTGATTGGCTGAAGCTGCCCCCACCCTAATTGCTGAGAGGCAGTTATCTGGCAGTCACCTGAGGCCTGTTAAGGGGCACAAAGGTACACATTGTATTCTTCTCTTTGAAGTTTTAGTGTGAGTCATCCTAAAGTCTGTATAAAAGACAGACAGAAAGCGCACATTAGTAAGCATTGTGCTGGTCAAGGAGACACAGCCTGAGTGAGTGAGACACAGACAGAGTGGGAATTTGGTAATTTGGTGCAGCGAGGTAATTCGGTGAAGAGTGGGAGAAGGTGCTTTTTCCCGACTGTTTTGTTCTCTCTCTTTCTACGGGCCTAATTTCGGGAGCCGTTTGGAGGAGGAGGAGCAGTCTCTGTGAGTATAAAAACCTAACGGTAACTTCCTGTTTTCCAGTTTTTCCCCCCAAAAGTGACGTCAGAGGGAAGCTGTGATCTGATTGGTTGATATCAAATCTGCCCCAAATTTAAAAAAAAAAACACTTAAATTAAACTAATTAATTAATTAGTGATGGCTGGTCAGGTGATGTGCTTGAGCTGCTTGATGTGGGAGCTGGCAGATCCCATTGCGAGCTGCAGCGACCACATCTGCAGTAAGTGTTGGCTGCTCGAAGAGCTCCGGCTCAGAGTTGATGAGCTGGAGTCTGAGCTTCAAACACTGAGGCACATCCGGGAGGGGGAGACTTACCTGGACACTGTGTTTCAGGAGGCAGTCACACCTGTCAGAGTAAGTAGTTTAAATCCTGCCAGTGACCAGGGACAGCAGGGTGTGACTGCAAGTCAGGCAGGTAAAGGGAACCAGCAGTCAGGAACTCAGGAGCCTCAGCCCTTGACTCTGTCCAACAGGTATGAGGCACTTGCTCCCTGTGTGGATGGCGAACAGGGCTGCAGGAAGGATGAGTCAGCTGACCAAGGCACCATGGTTCAGCAGGCCATTCAAGGGGAGGGAGTAAATAGGCAAGTTGTAGTTGTAGGGGATTCTATTATCAGGGGGATAGATAGTATCCTTTGTGAGCAGGATAAAGAGTCTCGCATGGTATGTTGCCTGCCCGGTGCTAGGGTGCGGGACATCTCTGACCGGCTTGAAAGGATACTGGAGAAGGAGGGTGAGGATCCAGTTGTTGTGGTCCATGTCGGTACCAACAACATAGGCAAGTCTAGGAAAGAGGACCTGTTTAGAGATTATAAAGAGCTAGGATTCAAATTAAAAAACAGGTCCTCAAGGGTCATAATCTCCGGATTACTGCCCGAGCCACGTGCAAATTGGCATAGGGAGGCAAGAATAAGGGAAGTTAACACGTGGCTGAAAGAGTGGTGTGGGAAAGAGGGGTTCCTTGTCATGGGACACTGGCATCAGTTTAGGGACAGGGGGGACCTATACCGTTGGGATGGTCTCCACCTGAACCGAGCTGGGACCAGTGTTCTGGCGAAAAGAGTAAATAGGGTGGTCAATAGGACTTTAAACTAAAGATTGGGGGGGAAGGGAAAGTCAGGGAACCAAGAGGTGAAGTAATCAGTGGGAAGCGTAGCTGCTTAGGAATACAAAAAAGCACGAAAAGACAAAACTCAGGAGAGGTTACGATAGTCCCCATCCCACAAAATATGACACAGTGTATGGAAAGGCTCAGTAAACCAAGGTCCACCACACTAAGAAAACAAAAAGGGACGGTCAATAGAGAATTAAAGGTGCTATATTTAAATGCGCGCAGTGTACGGAACAAGGTAGATGAGCTTGTGGCCCAGATTGTGACAGGCAGGTATGATGTGGTAGGCATCACAGAGACATGGTTGCAGGGGGTTCAGGACTGGCATTTAAACATCCAGGGATTCACAACCTATCGAAAAGACAGAGAGGTGGGCAGAGGGGGCGGGGTTGCCTTGTTAATTAGGAATGAAATTAAATCAATAGCACTAAACGACATAGGGTCAGATGATGTGGAGTCTGTGTGGGTAGAGTTGAGGAACCACAAAGGCAAAAAAACCATAATGGGAGTTATGTACAGGCCTCCTAACAGTGGTCAGGACCGGGGGCACAAAATGCACCACGAAATAGAAAGTGCATGTCAGAAAGGCAAGGTCACAGTGATCATGGGGGACTTCAATATGCAGGTGGACTGGGTAAATAATGCTGCCAGTGGACCCAAGGAAAGGGAATTCATTGAAGGTTTTCAGGAGGGCTTTTTGGAACAGCTTGTGGTGGAGCCCACGAGGGAACAGGCCATTCTGGACTTAGTGTTATGTAATGAGCCAGACTTGATTAAAGATCTTAAAGTAAGGGAACACTTAGGAGGCAGTGATCATAATATGGTAGAATTCAATCTCCAATTTGAAAGAAAGAAGGTAGAATCAGATGTAAAAGTGTTACAGTTAAATAAAGGTAACTACAGGGGCATGAGGGAGGAACTGACGAAAATCTACTGGGAGCAGAGCCTAGTGGGAAAGACAGCAGAACAGCAATGGCAGGAGTTTCTGGGAGTAATTGAGGACACAGTACAGAGGTTCATCCCAAAGAAAATAAAGGTTATCAGAGGGGGGATTAGGCAGCCATGGCTGACAAAGGAAGTTAGGGAATGCATCAAAGCAAAAGAGAAAGCCTATAATGTGGCAAAGAGTAGTGGGAAGTCAGAAGATTGGGAAGGCTACAAAAACAAACAAAGGATAACAAAGAGAGAAATAAGGAACGAGAGGATCAAATATGAAGGTAGGCTAGCCAGTAACATTAGGAATGATAGTAAAAGTTTCTTTAAATACATTAAAAACAAACGGGAGGCAAAAGTTGACATTGGGCCGCTCCAAAATGACGCTGGTAATTTTGTGATGGGAGACAAGGAAATAGCTGAGGAACTAAATAAGTACTTTGCGTCAGTCTTCACAGTAGAAGACATGACTAATATCCCAACAATTCCGGAGAGTCAGGGGGAAGAGTTGAAAATGGTAGCCATCACAAAGGAGAAAGTGCTAGAGAAACTAAGAGGTCTAAAAATTGATAAATCTCCGGGCCCAGATGGGCTACAGCCTAGAGTTCTAAAGGAGATAGCTGAAGAAATAGTGGAGGCGTTAGTTATGATCTTTCAAAAGTCACTGGAGTCAGGGAAAGTCCCAGAGGATTGGAAAATCGCTGTTGTAACCCCCCTGTTCAAGAAGGGAACAAGGAAAAAGATGGAAAATTATAGGCCAATTAGCCTAACCTCGGTTGTTGGCAAGATTCTAGAATCCATTGTTAAGGATGAGATTTCTAAATTCTTGGAAGTGCAGGGTCGGATTCGGACAAGTCAGCATGGATTTAGTAAGGGGAGGTCATGCCTGACAAACATGTTAGAGTTCTTTGAAGAGATAACAAATAGGTTAGGCCAAGGAGAGCCAATGGATGTTATCTATCTTGACTTCCAAAAGGCCTTTGATAAGGTGCCTCACGGGAGACTGCTGAGTAAAATAAGGGCTCATGGTATTCGAGGCAAGGTACTAACATGGATTGACGATTGGCTGTCAGGCAGAAGGCAGAGAGTTGGGATAAAAGGTTATTTTTCGGAATGGCAACCGGTGACGAGTGGTGTCCCGGAGGGTTCAGTGTTGGGGCCACAGCTGTTCTCTTTATATATTAACGATCTAGATGACAGGACTGGGGGCATTCTGGCTAAGTTTGCCGATGATACAAAGATAGGTGGAGGGGCAGGTAGTATGGAGGAGGTGGGGAGGCTGCAGAAAGATTTAGACAGTTTAGGAGAGTGGTCCAAGAAATGGCTGATGAAATTCAACGTGGGCAAGTGCGAGGTCTTGCACTTTGGAAAAAAGAATAGAGGCATGGACTATTTTCTAAACGGTGACAAAATTCATAATGCTGAAGTGCAAAGGGACTTGGGAGTCCTAGTCCAGGATTCTGTAAACGTAAACTTGCAGGTTGAGTCCGTAATTAAGAAAGCAAATGCAATGTTGTCATTCATCTCAAGAGGCTTGGAATATAAAAGCAGGGATGTACTTCTGAAGCTTTATAAAGCATTAGTTAGGCCCCATTTAGAATACTGTGAGCTATTTTGGGCCCCACACCTCAGGAAGGACATACTGGCACTGGAGCGGGTCCAGCGGAGATTCACACAGATGATCCCAGGAATGGTAGGCCTAACATACGATGAACGTCTGAGGATCCTGGGATTATATTCATTGGAGTTTAGGAGGTTGAGGGGAGATCTAATAGAAACTTACAAGATAATGAATGGCTTAGATAGGGTGGATGTAGGGAAGTTGTTTCCATTAGCAGGGGAGTCTAGGACCCGGGGGCACAGCCTTAGAATAAAAGGGAGTCACTTTAGAACAGAGATGAGGAGAAATTTCTTCAGCCAGAGAGTGGTGGGTCTGTGGAATTCATTGCCACAGAGGGCGGTGGAGGCCGGGACATTGAGTGTCTTTAAGACAGAAGTTGATAAGTTCTTGATTTTTCGAGGAATTAAGGGCTATGGAGAGAGAGCGGGTAAATGGAGTTGAAATCAGCCATGATTGAATGGTGGAGTGGACTCGATGGGCCGAATGGCCTTACTTCCGCTCCTATGTCTTATGGTCTTATGGTCTTATGTCAGTTTTCACCATTGAGTCAGTCCATCCCTAGAATTAGGACTGAGGTTGGGAGAAATCTCTTCACCCAGAGAGTGGTGAATCTGTGGAATTCGCGCCACAGAAAGTAGTTGAGGTGAAAACATTTGGGTCATTTCAAGAAGGGGTTAGACGTAGCTCTTGGGGCTAAAGGGATCAGGAATATGGGGGGGGGGCGGGGAGAAGGGATCAGGATATTGATCTTAATGATCAACCATGATTGTAATGAATGGCGGAGCAGGCTCGAAGGGCCGAATGGCCTCCTACTACTTCTATTTTCCAATTCGAGCACATAATCCACTCGGGCACTTTGGCGCAATATTGAAGGAGCGCTGCACTATTGGGGCTCCCATCTTTTGAATGAGGCGTTAAACCTGGGGCCCAGTCTGTCCCTCTCAAGTGACTGCAAAGGATCACATGGTCAAAGTAGAGCAGGGGAGTTCACCCCAGCCTTCCTGTAGTGTTGGAATCCTACTGTGCACAACATTTCTGTCCACATGACAACAGTCACAATCCGTCAAGAGGTCCTCTAAGGCAGACATCTTGAAGACACGATGAGACGCGACGGAAATGCAGGTGAATGATTGAGAGGAGGCAGAGCGAAGGAATAAATAGAAGATACTTTGCAGGGGTCACTGAGGTCTCGTACTTTCACTATACGCATCAGTGACTCAGATGAAGGAGTAGAGATTTGGGCACCCAAGTTTGGAGATCATACTGATCTATTGCAAGTACGGAATTTGGACATTGCTGAAAAAAGACACAGGCTGTCAAAGCTTTTCAAGCTGCACTCATCAGGACAATTCACAAGAATACCAAATTGTAAAAGGAACAACAATTTAGATTGCACAAGAAGAGAGTGCTGATTGGTTGACAAGCGAAATCTGACTGGTGGAGGCTGTCACCTTCAATCCAACATTAGATTCTGTGATTGGACAATATTTGCGAAACAATCCTGTTTGCGCTAAAAATTATACAGATAACAAATTTATCATAGTCAGTAGGGCTTGCAGTGTAATAATAAAAGGAGCTGGCTCACCTACATGTGCTAGAAGCTACATATATTCACACACTGGGCCCTGTCCTGTGCAGACAGAAAGTACATGTCCAGGCATTGCACTTTTTTTAGCCAAACCAAAGAGGTGACAGCCATTCCCTGGTTCATTCCCCAGAAGAATGCCTTATCCAATCAGAGCCAACCTGTCCGGTTTGAATTTAAACAAAGCTTGGCAGTTAATTGTCAGTTATCAGTTACTGGTGCATTCTCCATGGCAACTCTTCTACCAATCAGAGTCCGCCTGCCAACTGTGTCTCGGTGGTTGAGGACAGTTGCTATCCTGTTGAGACCAGCTCAGTCAGCACAGACCAGGAATCCAAGCGGAAACCTCCCTGAGCTCTTACTGAGGCTGGGTATTGCAAACATTGGGCCACTACAGGGAGTCACATTCGGTGATTTCTGACGCAGGAGCCCAGGCTGAACTTCCATCTGCTCGACAGGAGGGCCAATGCAATTGTTTAGAAATCTACCTTGGAGATGTCCTACGATAAACAATTAAACACTGGGAAAACTAAGAGATGAGAACGGGTAAAATCTTATGGGAATCTCAGTTGCCCCTACTTTCCCGTGGTTGTGGGGGGACCTGAACCCCTATCCTCATCATAGACTTGTGGATTAATCACCCAATCAGCATCAACAGGCTGCGGTGAATCGCCCAATCACCACCAGTGAGCTGCAGTGAGTTATCCAATCAGGGCAGGGAATGACAATGAGTTATCCAATCAAGGACAATCAGTGGCGATGAATTAGCCAATCAGGGACAATGAGCTGCAGCAAGTTATCCAATCAGTGAGATAGGGCAGCACGGCGGCACAGTGGTTAGCACTGCTGCCTCACAGCGCCATGGACCCGGGTTCCATTCAGCGGAGTCTGCACTTTCTCCCCGTGGCTGCGTGGGTTTCCTCCGGGTGCTCCGGTTTCCTCCCGCAGCCCAAAGATGTGCAGGTTTGGGGGATTGGCTGTGCTAAATTGCCTCTTCGTGTGCAGGTCGGGTAACGGGGTTACTGGTGCAGGGGCAGAGAGGATCGGTGCAGACTCGATGGGCCGAATGGCCCCCTTCTGCAGGGATTCTATGATATATTCCGTGGACTGTGGGCCTCACTGACTGGCTGCCGTGGTGGGATTATTAGCCTGGGTTGCTGGTTCCAGTGACATGACCACGACAGCGCCCTCTACCCGCAAGCCCCCCCCCCCCAAAGGCAAGGTGTGAGGAGAGCAAATGCAAGCGGGAGGAGGCGGAGAGTTATGGCCTTACCCTGCTGACTGAAAACATGACGCCCGGCTTTCCAGTGCAGACGCCCATGAAGCAATGCCTCAGCTGCCAGTAGAAGAGGTGTTCGCAGATGAAGGTGAGCAGGCTCAGGGTCATTGCAGCTCCCAACATGTAGAACACGCCCGCCATGTTGTCAACGTCCAGCTGGCTGCTCATCACCTCGTTCTTCTCATTGTGGCAGATGCCGGTGAGCCAGAGGGCTTCCAGCTCCTCCATGTCTCCTAGAAGGAAAGGAGAGAGAGAGAGAGAAAGATAATCCCAGTCAGGAGTTGTCTAGAATCGCAAAACACTCCTGGAGACCTCGGACAGGAAACATGCAGCAGGCGAGAAGAGAGAAACAACGATGGACAATCAATTTAACAAAGCCAGAACCAGGCAATAGGGGTGTGGGGGAACAGTAACTCCAGGGGAAGTGCTGGCAAAAGGGCTTGAAAGGCTGCCCCCCGCAAAGAATTACAGCAGATTAGTGGCGTTGGTGTGGTGAATGTATTCACCCAATGCATAATACTGTAACCATTGTATTCACCAAATGTAACCTATGACCTGGAAGTGGTGATACGAGCTGCTTCCAGCTACTGTTCTGTAACTCTGGTGGGCTCCGCCTCTGGCTCCGCCCTCACCGGGGTCATCTATAACCCGGCCACCTGCGGGTGGTACTCATCTGCACCACCGACTCTGGCTAGGCAAGTTCACGACTAATAAAGCCTTATGTTCACTTGCCCTCTCTGCCTCTCGGTGCATTCATAGAATCATAGAATTTACAGTGCAGAAGGAGGCCATTCGGCCCATCGAGTCTGCACCGGTTCTTGGAAAGAGCACCCTACCCAAGCCCACACCTCCACCCTATCCCCTTTACCCAGTAACCCCACCCAACACTAAGGGCAATTTTGGACACTAAGGACAATTTATCACGGCCAATCCACCTAACCTGCACATCTTTGGACTGTGGGAGGAAACCGGAGCACCCGGAGGAAACCCACGCAGACACGGGGGAGAACGGACAGACTCCGCACAGACAGTGACCCAAGCCGGGAATGAACCTGGGACCCGTGAAGCAACTGTGCTGACAACTATGCTAGCGTGCTAGCCTATCGATCGACTCGCTTCCTAGCTATAAACCTTACCTCTGCTATTCTAAATTCCCATCTCTATAATGATAATGGAAACGGTTAGATAAACTTATCACGTTGTAACTACAGCCAGCGGGAGGCTGAGATGTTTCTCAGCTTCTCATCTTCTTATACCATGCTCGAATTACCTCTAGTTTCCTTGACTGCCGTACCTTTTGCTATTTAACCGTCAGCAATTATATTAAAGTATCCGATTAAAATAAAGACAGAACGTGTGCGGCTTTGAAGAGAGGACTGAAATACATCCCACGTCAAATTATCCCATGGCCTTGAAGGCTCCTTCATCAGAAAACAAGTCTGGTTCCCCATTGGCTTCTCTACAGCAGCACAGAGTGGAACATCATATGCACGCAGCGAATGTTAACTGGCTGGTGTCACCAACAGTCTTTGCTAGCATTATGTGTTGTGAATGCGCGAGTGCATGTGAACAGAAATAGGAGCGGGATCATTCAGCCCCTCGAGCCTGTTGCACCATTCAGCACGAGCACGGCTGACCTTCCACCTCTCTCCATATGCCCGAATTCCCTGAGAGACCAAGAATCCGTCTATCTCAGCCACAATGACAGGCCCAATGACAGAGCATCTTGTGCAGAAAATTCTAAAGATTCGTGACCCGCGGCGCGAACAAATATCCCCTCGTCTCAGTCCCAAATGATCGTCCCCCTGATGTTGAGATTGCGCTCAATGTTCTCGACTCTCCACCCAGAGGGAATCAAACTCTTGGTACATGTCCTGACAAGGCCCCCTTCACAATCCTACATGTTTCAATGAGCACATCTCTCAACTGACTGAACTCCAGTGGGTCCAGGCCTGATTTAAGATGGCCCTCTAATCCCTGGAACTATTGAGTTCTTTGAGAAGGTGACCAAACAGGTGGATGAGGGTGAAGCAGTTGATGTGGTGTATATGGATTTCAGTAAAGCGTTTGATAAGTTACCCCACAGTAGGCTACTGCAGAAAATACGGAGGCATGGGATTCAGGGTGATTTCGCAGTTTGGATCAGAAATTGGCTAGCTGGAAGAAGACAAAGGGTGGTGGTTGATGGGAAATGTTCAGACTGGAGTCCAGTTACGAGTGGCGTACCACAAGGATCTGTTTTGGGGCCACTGCTGTTTGTCATTTTTACAAATGACCTGGAGGAGGGCGTAGAAGGATGGGTGAGTAAATTTGCAGATGACACTAAAGTCGGTGGAGTTGTGGCCAGTGCGGAAGTATGTTACAAGTTACAGAGGGACATAGATAAGCTGCAGCGCTGGGCTGAGAGGTGGCAAATGGAGTTTAATGCAGAAAAGTGTGAGCTGATTCATTTTGGAAGGAATAACAGGAAGACAGAGTACTGGGCTAATGGTAAGATTCTTGGCAGTGTGGATGAGCAGAGAGATCTCGGTGTCCATGTACATAGATCCCTGAAAGTTGCCACCCAGGTTGATAGAGTTGTTAAGAAGGCATACTATGTGTTAGCTTTTATTGGTAGAGGGATTGAGTTTTGGAGCCATGAGGTCATGTTGCAGCTGTACAAAACTCTGGTGCGACCGCATTTGGAGTATTGCGTGCAATTCTGGTCGCCGCATTATAGGAAAGATGTGGAAGCATTGGAAAGGGTGCAGAGGAGATTTACCAGAATGTTGCCTGGTATGGAGGGAAGATCTTATGAGGAAAAACTGAGGGACTTGAGGCTGTTTTTGTTAGAGAGAAGAGGGTTAAGAGTTGACTTAATTGAGGCATATAAGATGATCAGAGGATTAGATAGGGTGGACAGTGAGAGCCTCTTTCCTCGGATGATGATGTCTAGCACAAGGGGACATAGCTTTCAATTGAGGGGAGATAGATATAGGACAGATGTCAGAGCTAGGTTCTTTACTCAAAGAGTAGTAAGGGCGTGGAATGCCCTGCCTGCAACAGTAGTGGGCTCGCCAACACTAAGGGCATTCAAATGGTCATTGGATAGACATATGGACGATAAGGGAATAGTGTAGATGGGCTTCAGAGTGGTTTCACAGGTCGGCGCAACATCGAGGGCCGAAGGGCCTGTACTGCGCTGTAATGTTCTATGTTCTATGCGAGTGAACCTTCTCTCAAGGTGATGGGCCAGGGTTTAGACTACCCCAAAGTGTATCATGGAGTTCACCTGACCCACAACCTTTACTAGATTTTGGTATGGGGAGCACACGGCCCACTCTACAGGTGTGGTACAGCAGAAATGGAAAAGTATTTTTTAAAGCAAAACAATGTTTATTCTATGAACTCAAGTTAACCTTTTTAAACCATACAGTGAACATCTTAGCAACCATCAATTCAAATACAACCCCCAAAGAATACAACACTAAGTAATGCCTTAAGCTTTCCTTTTAACATCCATACGACTGAAAAACAAAACCTTTAACAGAAGCACATCAGGTTAAAGTCACGACTGAAAACATTTATAATTCTGAATTCACCAAATGATCAAGAGATAGTCTTTTGATGGCAGAGAGAACAGCAGTACACCTGCTTGGGCTGGCTTCAGCTCCAACACAGAAAACAAAACTAAAACACACCCTGCAGCCTGCTCAAAAATGAAAGTAAAAAGCTGACAGACAGACGAGCTCCACCCACTCTCTGACATCACTGCAGTAGTAAACACCCATTTCTTAATGGTACTCTCACTACAGATATTTATATACACACCCATTTCTAAACACCCATTTCTTAAAGGTACACTCACATGACAGTATATACTTGTTTGTTGAGGACAAAAGAAACAATACATTTCTAACAGGTCTAGACAGAGTAAGTGTAGGAAGGATTTCCCCGATGGTGTCTGTGCATCCTCGCCTGTGTGGGTGCGTATGAGTTCATGTGAGCTTGTGCCTACACGTGTATCACGTGTGTCCATGGGTGAGATTTACCGCTTCTGCTCAGAGTCAACAGGCTTTTGGGTACTCTCCAAATTTTCTGTTCCCACCAGTGATGATTCTTGCCCTTGGCGGGAGTGAAACCTCCCGGCCTGTTCATGGAAGAAGGCAAATCCAACAGCGCAGCATGCCCTCAGTGCTGCACTGACTCATAGAATCCTTACATTCGGCCCATCGAGTCTGCACCGACCCTCCGAAAGAGCACCCTCCTCCCTAGGCCCATTCCCCCACCCTATCCCCGGAACCCCACCCAATCCGCACACCTTTGGACACTAACAGGCAATTGATCACGGCCAAACCATCTAACCTGCAAATCTTTGGACTGTGGGAAGACACCGGAGCACCCGGAGGAAACCCACGCAGACAGTCACCCGAGGCCGGAATCGAACCCGGGTCCCTGGCGCTGCGAGGCAGCAGTGCTAACCACCGTGACGGCCAAACCCAAACTAAATGTGCCCAAACCCCTAAATTGAGGATCCGACTCACAACGTCGTATTCTTGAGGTGAGAGTGGCGCAAAAGCAGCCACAGTGGTACAAAGCAACTGCGTGGCTGGGGGCGGGGGGGGGGGGGGGGAGGGGGGGGGGAGAGTTGGTGGTTCAACCTGAGTAAAGAGTCAGGGAGGTAGCCGAATGGGGTTGGCTCTGTAGCAAGAGGTTTACACATTCAATACTGATTTCACAGCTGTGAACACATTCAATACTGATTTCACAGCTGTTAACACATTCAATACTGATATCACACAGTATTAACACATTCAATACTGTTCTCACATACTGTTAACGCATTCAATACTGATATAACACAGTTTTAACACTTTCAATACTGATATCACACATGTTAACACAGTCAATACTGATATCACACAGTGTTAACACGCTCAATACTGAAATCACACAGTGTTACCACATTTAATACTGATATCACACACTGTTAACGCATTCAATACTGATATCACACACTGATAACATATTTAGTGCTGATATCACACACTGTTAACCCATTCAATACTGATATCACACCTTTAGCACATTCAATACTGGTATCACACAGTGTTAACACATTCAATACTGATATCACACACTTTTAACACATTCAATACTGATATCACACACTGTTAACACATTCAATACTGATATCACACACTGTTAACACATTCAATACTGGCATCACACACTGTTAACACATTCAATACTGATATCACTCTGTTAACATATTTAACTCTGATATCACACATTGTTAACACATTTAATACTGATATCACACCCTGTTAACGCATTCAATACTGATATCACACTGTGTTAACACATTCAATATAGATATCACACAGTGTTAACACATTCATTACTGATATCACACAATGTTAACACATTCAATATTGATATCACAGTATTTACACATTCAATACTGATATCACACAGTGTTAACACATTCAGTACAATATCACACAGTGTTAACAAATTTATTACTGATATCACGCACTATTAACACATTCAATACTGATATCACACATTGTTAACACATTTAATACTGATATTACACACTATTAACACATTCAATACTGATATCACACACTGTTAACACATTCTATACTGGAAAACGCACTGTTTACACATTCAATACTGATATTAAACCGTGTTAACACATTCAATACTGATATCACTGTTTTTACACATTCAATACTGATATCACAGAGTTAACACATTCAATGCTGATATCACACATTGTTAACACATTTAATACTGATATTACACACTATTAACACATTCAATGCTGTTATCACACACTGTAAACACAGTCATAACTGATGTCACACACTGTTGACACATTCAATACTGATATCACACAGTTTTAACACATTCAAAACTGATATCACACACTGTTAACACATTCAATACTGATATCACACAGTGTCAACGCATTCAATATTGATATAACACAGTTTTAACACTTTCAATACTGATATCACACAGTGTTAACACATTCAATACTGATATCATACAGTGTTAACACGCTCAATACTGAAATCAGACAGTGTTACCACATTAAATACTGATATCACACTCTGTTAACACATTCAATACTGATATCACACAGTGTTAACACATTCAATACTGGTATCACACACTGTTAACACGTTCAATACTGATATCACACACTGTTAACACATTCAATACTGATATCACACACTGTTAACACATTCAATACTAAAATCACACACTGTTAACGCATTCAATACTGATATCACACACTGATAACACATTTAGTACTGATATCACACAGTGTTAACACATTCAGCACAATATCACACAGTGTTAACACATTTATTACTGATATCACACACTATTAACACATTCAATACTGATATCACACATTGTTAACACATTCAATACTGATATTACAGACTATTAACACATTCAATACTGATATCACACACTGTTGACACATTCAATACTGGAAATCTCACTGTTTACACATTCAATACTGATATCAAACCACGTTGACACATTCAGTACTGATATCACAGTTTTTACACATTCAATACTGATATCACAGTGTTAACACATTCAATACTGTTATCACACTGTTTTAACAGATTCAAAACTGATATCACACACTGTTAACACATTCAATACTGATATCACACAGTGTTAACGCATTCAATACTGATATAACACAGTTTTAACACTTTCAATACTGATATCACACAGTGTTGACACATTCAATACTGATATCACACAGTGTTAACACGCTCAATACTCAAATCACACGGTGTTACCACATTTAATACTGATATCACACACTGTTAACGCATTCAATACTGATATCACACACTGATAACATATTTAGTGCTGATATCACACACTGTTAACACATTCAATTCTGATATCACACCATTCGCACATTCAATACTGGTATCACACAGTGTTAACACATTCAATACTGATATCACACACTGTTAACACATCCAATACTGATATCACACACTGTTAACACATTCAATACTGATATCTCACACTGTTAACACATTCAATACTGGCATCACACACTGTTAATACATTCAATACTGATATCACTCTGTTAACACATTTAACTCTGAAATCACACATTTTTAACACATTCAATCCTGGTATCACACAGTTTTAACACATTCTATACTGAGAACACACACTGTTAACACATTCAATACTGATATCACACAGTGTTAACGCATTCAATCCTGATACCACACAGTTTTAAAACATTCAACACTGATCTCACACACTGTTAACACATTCAATACTGATATCATACCGTGTTAACACATTCAATACTGATATCACAGTGTTTACTCATTCAATACTGATATCACACAGTGTTAACACATTCAATCCTGATATCACACACTGTTAACACATTCAATACTGATATCACACACTGTTAACACACTCAATACTGGCATCACACACTGTTAACATATTCAATACTGATATGACTCTGTTAACACATTTAACTCTGATATCACACATTGTTAACACATTCAATACTGATATCACACCCTGTTAACGCATTCAATACTGATATCACACTGTGTTAACATATTCAATATAGCTATCACACAGTGTTAACACATTCAGTACAATATCACACAGTGTTAACACATTTATTACAGATATCACACACTATTAACACATTCAATACTGATATGACACATTGTTAACACATTCAATACTGATATTACACACTATTAACACATTCAATACTGATATCACACCCTGTTAACGCATTCAATACTGATATCACACTGTGTTAACATATTCAATATAGATATCACACAGTGTTAACACATTCATGACTGATATCACACAATGTTAACACATTCAATACATATATCACAGTATTTACAAATTCAATACTGATATCACACAGTGTTAACACATTCAGTACAATATCACACAGTGGTAACACATTTATTACTGATATCACACACTATTAACACATTCAATACTGATATCACACATTGTTAACACATTCAATACTGATATTACACACTATTAACACATTCAATACTGATCTCACACACTGTTAACACATTCAATACTGATATCATACCGTGTTAACACATTCAATACTGATATCACAGTGTTTACTCATTCAATACTGATATCACACAGTGTTAACACATTCAATCCTGGTATCACACAGTGCTAACACATTCAATACTGATATCACACACTGTTAACATATTCAATACTGATATCACACACTGTTAACACATTCAATACTGATATCACACACTGTTAACACATTGAATACTGGCATCACACACTGTTAACACATTCAACACTGATATCACTCTGTTGACACATTTAACTCTGATAACACACATTGTTAACACGTTCAATACTGATATCACACCCTGTTAACGCATTCAATACTGATATCACACTGTGTTAACATATTCAATATAGATATCACACAGTGTTAACACATTCATGACTGATATCACACAATGTTAACACATTCAATACGTATATCACAGTATTTACAAATTCAATACTGATATCACACAGTGTTAACACATTCAGTACAATATCACACAGTGTTAACACATTTATTACTGATATCACACACTATTAACACATTCAATACTGATATCACACATTGTTAACACATTCAATACTGATATTACACACTATTAACACATTCAATACTGATATCACACACTGTTAACACATTCAATACTGGAAAACGCACTGTTTACACATGCAATACTGATATCAAACCGTGTTAACACATTCAATACTGATATCACAGTTTTTACACATTCAATACTGATATCACAGAGTTAACACATTCAATACGAATATCACACAATGTTAACACATTCAATACTGTTATCACACACTGTTAACACATTCATTCCTGATATCACACACTGTTAACACATTCAATACTGATATCGCACAGTTTTAACACATCCAAAACTGATATCACACACTGTTAACACATTCAATACTGATATCACACAATGTTAATGCATTCAATACTGATATCACACAGTGTTAACACGCTCAATGCTGAAATCACACAGTGTTACCACATTCAATACTGATATCACACTCTGTTAACACATTCAATACTGATATCACACAGTGTTAACACATTCAATACTGGTATCACACACTGTTAACACATTCAATACTGATATCACACAGTGTTAACACATTCAATACTGATATCACACACTGTTAACACATTCAATACTGACATCACACACTGTTAACACATTCAATACTGATATCACACTGTTAAAACATTCAATACTGATATCACACACTGTTAACACATGCATTACTGATATCACACCCTGTTTACAAATTCCATACTGATATCACACACTGTTAACACATTCAATACTGATATCACACAGTTAACACATTCAATACTGATATCACACACAGTTTTAACACATTCAATACTGAGATCACACACTGTTAACACATTCAATACTGATATCACACAGTGTTAACACATTCAATACTGATATCACACACTGTTAACACATTCAATACTGATGTAACTCACTGTTTACAAATTCAATACTGATATCACACCGTGTTAACACATTCAATACTGATATCACAGTGTTTACTCATTCAATACTGATATCACACAGTGTTAACACATACAATCCTGATATCACACAGTGCTAACACATTCAATACTGATATCACATAGTGTTAACACATCCAATACTGGTATCACACTGTTTTAACACATTCAGTACTGATATCACACACTGTTAACACATTCAATACTGGTATCACACACTGTTAAGACATTCAATACTGATATCACACTGTTAACAGATTCAACAATGATATCACACAGTGTTAACACATTCAATACTGATATCACACACTGTTAACACATTCAATACTGATATCACGCTGTGTTAACACATTCAATATAGATATCACACAGTGTAAACACATTCATTGGGGCAGCACGGTAGCATAGTGGTTAGCACAATTGCTTCACAGCTCCAGGGTCCCAGGTTCGATTCCCGGCTTGGGTCACTGTCTGTGCGGAGTCTGCACGTTCTCCCCGTGTGCGCGTGGGTTTCCTCCGGGTGCTCCGGTTTCCTCCCACAGTCCAAAGATGTGCAGGTTAGGTGAATTGGCCATGCTTAATTGCCCTTAGTGTCCAAAATTGCCCTTAGTGCCGGGTGGGGTTACTGGGACAGGGTGGAGGTATGGGCTTGGGTAGGGTGCTCTTTCCAAAAGAGCCGGTTCAGACTCGATGGGCCGAATGGCCTCCTTCAGCACTGTACATTCTACGATCTATGATCTATGATCTATTACTGATATCACACAATGTTAACACATTCATTACTGATATCACACAGTATTATCACAGTCAATACTGATATCACACACTGTTAACACATTCAATACTGATATCACACTGTTAACACATTCAATACGGATATCACACAATGTTAACACATTCAATATTGATATCGCACAGTGTTAACACATTCAATACTGATATCACACTGTTTTAACACATTCAATACTGATATCACACACTGTTAACACATTCAATACTGGCATCACACACTGTTAACACATTCAATACTGATATCACTCTGTTAACACGTTTAACTCTGATATCACACATTGTTAACACATTCAATACTGATATCACACCCTGTTAACGCATTCAATACTGATATCACACTGTGTTAACACATTCAATATAGATATCACACAGTGTTAACACATTCATTACTGATATCACACAATGTTAACACATTCAATACTGATATCACAATATTTACACTTTCAATACTGTTATCACACAGTGTTAACGCATTCAGTACAATATCACACAGTGTTAACGCATTTATTACTGATATCACACACTATTAACACATTCAATACTGATATCACACACTGTTAACACATTCAATACTGGAAAGCTCACTGTTTACACATTCAATACTGATATCAAACCGTGTTAACACATTCAATACTGATATCACAGTTTTTACACATTCAATACTGATATCACAGAGTTCAGACATTCAATACTAATATCACAAACTGTTAACTCATTCAATACTGTTATCACACATGTTAACACATTCATTACTGATATCACACACTGTTAACATATTCAATACTGATAGCACACAGTGTTAACACATTCAATACTGATATCACACACTGTTAACACATTCAATACTGATATCACGCTGTGTTAACACATTCAATATAGATATCACACAGTGTAAACACATTCATTGGGGCAGCACGGTAGCATAGTGGTTAGCACAATTGCTTCACAGCTCCAGGGTCCCAGGTTCGATTCCCGGCTTGGGTCACTGTCTGTGCGGAGTCTGCACGTTCTCCCCGTGTGCGCGTGGGTTTCCTCCGGGTGCTCCGGTTTCCTCCCACAGTCCAAAGATGTGCAGGTTAGGTGAATTGGCCATGCTTAATTGCCCTTAGTGTCCAAAATTGCCCTTAGTGCCGGGTGGGGTTACTGGGACAGGGTGGAGGTATGGGCTTGGGTAGGGTGCTCTTTCCAAAAGAGCCGGTTCAGACTCGATGGGCCGAATGGCCTCCTTCAGCACTGTACATTCTACGATCTATGATCTATTACTGATATCACACAATGTTAACACATTCATTACTGATATCACACAGTATTATCACAGTCAATACTGATATCACACACTGTTAACACATTCAATACTGATATCACACTGTTAACACATTCAATACGGATATCACACAATGTTAACACATTCAATATTGATATCGCACAGTGTTAACACATTCAATACTGATATCACACAGTGTGAACACATTCAATACTGATATCACAGTTTTTACACATTCAATACTGATATAACAGTGTTAACACATTCAATACTGATATCACACTGTTTAACACATTCAATACTGATATCACACACTGTTAACACATTCAATACTGATATCACACACTGTTAACACATTCAATACTGGCATCACACACTGTTAACACATTCAACACTGATATCACTCTGTTGACACATTTAACTCTGATATCACACATTGTTAACACGTTCAATACTGATATCACACCCTGTTAACGCATTCAATACTGATATCACACTGTGTTAACATATTCAATATAGATATCACACAGTGTTAACACATTCATGACTGATATCACACAATGTTAACACATTCAATACGTATATCACAGTATTTATAAATTCAATACTGATATCACACAGTGTTAACACATTCAGTACAATATCACACAGTGTTAACACATTTATTACTGATATCACACACTATTAACACATTCAATACTGATATCACACATTGTTAACACATTCAATACTGATATTACACACTATTAACACATTCAATACTGATATCACACACTGTTAACACATTCAATACTGGAAAACGCACTGTTTACACATGCAATACTGATATCAAACCGTGTTAACACATTCAATACTGATATCACAGTTTTCACACATTCAATACTGATATCACAGAGTTAACACATACAATACGAATATCACACAATGTTAACACATTCAATACTGTTATCACACACTGTTAACACATTCATTCCTGATATCACACACTGTTAACACATTCAATACTGATATCGCACAGTTTTAACACATCCAAAACTGATATCACACACTGTTAACACATTCAATACTGATATCACACAATGTTAATGCATTCAATACTGATATCACACAGTGTTAACACGCTCAATGCTGAAATCACACAGTGTTACCACATTCAATACTGATATCACACTCTGTTAACACATTCAATACTGATATCACAGTATTTACACTTTCAATACTGATATCACACAGTGTTAACGCATTCAGTACAATATCACACAGTGTTAACACATTTATTACTGATATCACACACTATTAACACATTCAATACTGATATCACACATTGTTAACACATTCAATACTGATATTACACACTATTAACACAATCAATACTGATATCACAGAGTGTTAACACATTCAATACTGGTATAACACACTGTTAACACGTCAATACTGATATCACACACTGTTAACACATTCAATACTGATATCACACACTGTTAACACATTCAATACTGATATCACACACTGTTAACACATTCAATACTGGCATCACACACTGTTAACACATTCAATACTGATATCACTCTGTTAACACATTCATTATTGATATCACACCTTGTTTACAAATTCAATACTTATATCACACTGTGTTAACACATTCAATATAGATATCACACAGTGTTAACACATTCATTACTGATATCACACAATGTTAACACATTCAATACTGATATCACAGTATTTACACTTTCAATACTGATATCACACAGTGTTAACGCATTCAGTACAATATCACACAGTGTTAACACATTTATTACTGATATCACACACTATTAACACATTCAATACTGATATCACACATTGTTAACACATTCAATACTGATATTACACACTATTAACACATTCAATACTGATATCACAGAGTGTTAACACATTCAATACTGATATAACACACTGTTAACACGTCAATATTGATATCACACACTGTTAACACATTCAATACTGATATCACACACTGTTAACACATTCAATAATGAAATTACACACTGTTAACGCATTCAATACTGATATCACACACTGATAACACATTTAGTACTGATATCACACACTGTTAACACATTCATTACTGATATCAAACCCTGTTTACAAATTCAATACTGATATCACACACTGTTAACGCATTCAATACTGATATCACACAGTTAACACATTCAATACTGATATCACACACTGTTAACACATTCAACACTGATATCACATACTGTTAACACATCCAATACTGATTTCACACACTGTCAAGACATTCAATGCTGATATCACACTGTTAACACATTCAATGCTGATATCACACAGTGTTAACACATTCATTCCTGATGTGACACACTGTTAACAGATTCAATACTGATATCACACAGTGTTAACACATTCAATACTGATATCACACAGTTTTAACACATTGAATACTGAGATCACACACTGTTCACACATTCAATACTGATATCACACAGTGTTAACGCATTCAATACTGATACCACACAGTTTTAACACATTCAATACTGATATCACAGTGTTTACTCATTCAATACTGATATCACACAGTGTTAACAGATTCAATCCTGATATCACACAGTGCTAACACATTCAATACTGATATCACACAGTGTTAACACATCCAATACTGGTATCACACTGTTTTAACACATTCAATACTGATATCACACACTGTTAACACATTCAATACTGATATCACACACTGTTAACACATTCAATACTGATATCACACACTGTTAACACATTCAATACTGGCATCACACACTGTTAACACATTCAATACTGATATCACTCTGTTAACACATTTAACTCTGATATCACACTGTGTTAACACATTCAATATAGATATCACACAGTGTTAACACATTCATTACTGATATCACACAATGTTAACACATTCAATACTGATATCACAGTATTTACACTTTCAATACTGATATCACACTGTGTTAACGCATTCAGTACAATATCACACAGTGTTAACACATTTATTACTGATATCACACACTATTAACACATTCAATACTGATATCATACATTGTTAACACATTCAATACTGATATTACACACTATTAACACATTCAATACTGATATCACACACTGTTAACACATTCAATACTGGAAAGCTCACTGTTTACACATTCAATACTGATATCAAACCGTGTTAACACATTCAATACTGATATCACAGTTTTTACACATTCAATACTGATATCACAGGGTTCAGACATTTAATACTAATATCACACACTGTTAACACATTCAATACTGTTATCACACACTGTTAACACATTCATTACTGATATCACACACTGTTAACACATTCAATACTGCTTTCACACACTGTTAAGACATTCAATGCTGAAATCACTCTGTTAACACATTCAATACTGATATCACACACTGATAACACATTTAGTACTGATATCACACACTGTTAACAAATTCAATACTGATATCACACTCTGTTAACACATTCAATACTGATATCACAGAGTGTTAACACATTCAATACTGGTATCACACACTGTTAACACGTTCAATACTGATATCACACACTGTTAACACATTCAATACTGATATCACACACTGTTAACACATTCAATACTGAAATCACACACTGTTAACGCCTTCAATACTGATATCACACACTGATAACACATTTAGTACTGATATCACACACTGTTAACACATTCAATACTGATATCACACACTGTTAACACATTCAATACTGAAATCACACACTGTTAACACATTCAATACTGATATCACACCTTTAGCACATTCAATACTGATATCACACAGTGTTAACACATTCAATACTGATATCACACACTGTTAACACATTCAATAGTGATATCACACACTGTTAACACATTCAATACTGATATCACACACTGTTAACACATTCAATACTGATATCACACTGTTAAAACATTCAATACTGATATCACACACTGTTAACACATTCATTACTGATATCACACCCTGTTTACAAATTCAATACTGATATCACACACTGTTAACACATTCAATACTGATATCACACAGTTAACACATTCAATACTCCTCTGTAGTGGGTAAAGTCTTGGAGGGGATTATAAGAGACAAGATTTATAATCATCTAGATAGGAATAATATGATCAGGGATAGTCAGCATGGCTTTGTGAAGGGTAGGTCATGCCTCACAAACCTTATTGAGTTCTTTGAGAAGGTGACTGAACAGGTAGACGAGGGTAGAGCAGTTGATGTGGTGTATATGGATTTCAGCAAAGCGTTTGATAAGGTTCCCCACGGTAGGCTATTGCAAAAAATACGGAGGCTGGGGATTGAGGGTGATTTAGAGATGTGGATCAGAAATTGGCTAGCTGAAAGAAGACAGAGGGTGGTGGTTGATGGGAAATGTTCAGAATGGAGTACAGTCACAAGTGGAGTACCACAAGGATCTGTTCTGGGGCCGTTGCTGTTTGTCATTTTTATCAATGACCTAGAGGAAGGCGCAGAAGGGTGGGTGAGTAAATTTGCAGACGATACTAAAGTCGGTGGTGTTGTCGATAGTGTGGAAGGATGTAGCAGGTTACAGAGGGATATAGATAAGCTGCAGAGCTGGGCTGAGAGGTGGCAAATGGAGTTTAATGTAGAGAAGTGTGAGGTGATTCACTTTGGAAGGAATAACAGGAATGCGGAATATTTGGCTAATGGTAAAGTTCTTGAAAGTGTGGATGAGCAGAGGGATCTAGGTGTCCATGTACATAGATCCCTGAAAGTTGCCACCCAGTTTGATAGGGTTGTGAAGAAGGCCTATGGAGTGTTGGCCTTTATTGGTAGAGGGATTGAGTTCCGGAGTCGGGAGGTCATGTTGCAGCTGTACAGAACTCTGGTACGGCCGCATTTGGAGTATTGCGTACAGTTCTGGTCACCGCATTATAGGAAGGACGTGGAGGCTTTGGAGCGGGTGCAGAGGAGATTTACCAGAATGTTGCCTGATATGGAGGGAAAGTCTTTTGAGGAAAGGCTGATGGACTTGAGGTTGTTTTCGTTGGAGAGAAGAAGGTTAAGAGGAGACTTAATAGAGGCATACAAAATGATCAGGGGGTTGGATAGGGTGGACAGTGAGAGCCTTCTCCCGCGGATGGATATGGCTGGCACGAGGGGACATAACTTTAAACTGAGGGGTAATAGATATAGGACAGAGGTCAGAGGTAGGTTCTTTACGCAAAGAGTAGTGAGGCCGTGGAATGTCCTACCTGATACAATAGTGAACTCGCCAACATTGAAAACATTTAAAAGTTTATTGGATAAACATATGGATGATAATGGCATAGTGTAGGTTAGATGGCTTTTGTTTTGGTGCAACATCGTGGGCCGAAGGGCCTGTACTGCGCTCTATTGTTCTATGTTCTATGTTCTAATACTGATATGACACACTGTTAACACATTCAACACTGATATCACATACTGTTAACACATCCAATACTGATTTCACACACTGTTAAGACATTCAATGCTGATATCATACTGTTAACACATTCAATGCTGATATCATACAGTGTTAACACATTCATTCCTGATGTGACACACTGTTAACACATTCAATACTGATATCACACAGTGTTAACACATTCAATACTGATATCACACAGTTTTAACACATTGAATACTGAGATCACACACTGTTAACACATTCAATACTGATATCACACAGTGTTAACGCATTCAATACTGATACCACACAGTTTTAACACATTCAATACTGATCTCACACACTGTTAACACATTCAATACTGATATCATACCGTGTTAACACATTCAATACTGATATCACAGTGTTTACTCATTCAATACTGATATCACACAGTGTTAACACATTCAATCCTGATATCACACAGTGCTAACACATTCAATACTGAAATCACACAGTGTTAACACATCCAATACTGGTATCACACTGTTTTAACACATTCAATACTGATATCACACACTGTTAACACATTCAATACTGATATCACACACTGTTAACACATTCAATACTGATATCACACACTGTTAACACATTCAATACTGGCATCACACACTGTTAACACATTCAATACTGATATCACTCTGTTAACACATTTAACTCTGATATCACACATTGTTAACACATTCAATACTGATATCACACCCTGTTAACGCATTCAATACTGATATCACACTGTGTTAACATATTCAATATAGATATCACACAGTGTTAACACATTCATTACTGATATCACACAATGTTAACACATTCAATACGGATATCACAGTATTTACAAATTCAATACTGATATCACACAGTGTTAACACATTCAGTACAATATCACACAGTGTTAACACATTTATTACTGATATCACACGCTATTAACACATTCAATACTGATATCACACATTGTTAACACATTCAATACTGATATTACACACTATTAACACATTCAATACTGATATCACACACTGTTAACACATTCAATACTGGTATCACACACTGTTAACACGTTCAATACTGATATCACACACTGTTAACACATTCAATACTGATATCACACACTGTTAACACATTCAATACTGAAATCACACACTGTTAACGCATTCAGTACTGATATCACACACTGATAACACATTTAGTACTGATATCACACACTGTTAACACATTCAATACTGATATCACACACTGTTAACACATTCAATACTGAAATCACACACTGTTAACACATTCAATACTGATATCACACCTTTAGCACATTCAATACTGATATCACACAGTGTTAACACATTCAATACTGATATCACACACTGTTAACACATTCAATAGTGATATCACACACTGTTAACACATTCAATACTGATATCACACACTGTTAACACATTCAATACTGATATCACACTGTTCAAACATTCAATACTGATATCACACACTGTTAACACATTCATTACTGATATCACACCCTGTTTACAAATTCAATACTGATATCACACACTGTTAACACATTCAATACTCCTCTGTAGTGGGTAAAGTCTTGGAGGGGATTATAAGAGACAAGATTTATAATCATCTAGATAGGAATAATATGATCAGGGATAGTCAGCATGGCTTTGTGAAGGGTAGGTCATGCCTCACAAACCTTATTGAGTTCTTTGAGAAGGTGACTGAACAGGTAGACGAGGGTAGAGCAGTTGATGTGGTGTATATGGATTTCAGCAAAGCGTTTGATAAGGTTCCCCACGGTAGGCTATTGCAAAAAATACGGAGGCTGGGGATTGAGGGTGATTTAGAGATGTGGATCAGAAATTGGCTCGCTGAAAGAAGACAGAGGGTGGTGGTTGATGGGAAATGTTCAGAATGGAGTACAGTCACAAGTGGAGTACCACAAGGATCTGTTCTGGGGCCGTTGCTGTTTGTCATTTTTATCAATGACCTAGAGGAAGGCGCAGAAGGGTGGGTGAGTAAATTTGCAGACGATACTAAAGTCGGTGGTGTTGTCGATAGTGTGGAAGGATGTAGCAGGTTACAGAGGGATATAGATAAGCTGCAGAGCTGGGCTGAGAGGTGGCAAATGGAGTTTAATGTAGAGAAGTGTGAGGTGATTCACTTTGGAAGGAATAACAGGAATGCAGAATATTTGGCTAATGGTAAAGTTCTTGAAAGTGTGGATGAGCAGAGGGATCTAGGTGTCCATGTACATCGATCCCTGAAAGTTGCCACCCAGCTTGATAGGGTTGTGAAGAAGGCCTATGAAGTGTTGGCCTTTATTGGTAGAGGGATTGAGTTCCGGAGTCGGGAGGTCATGTTGCAGCTGTACAGAACTCTGGTACGGCCGCATTTGGAGTATTGCGTACAGTTCTGGTCACCGCATTATAGGAAGGACATGGAGGCTTTGGAGCGGGTGCAGAGGAGATTTACCAGGATGTTGCCTGGTATGGAGGGAAAATCTTATGAGGAAAGGCTGATGGACTTGAGGTTGTTTTCGTTGGAGAGAAGAAGGTTAAGAGGAGACTTAATAGAGGCATACAAAATGATCAGGGGGTTGGATAGGGTGGACAGTGATAGCCTTCTCCCGCGGATGGATATGGCTGGCACGAGGGGACATAACTTTAAACTGAGGGGTAAGAGATATAGGACAGAGGTCAGAGGTAGGTTCTTTACGCAAAGAGTAGTGAGGCCGTGGAATGTCCCACCTGCTACAGTAGTGAACTCGCCAACATTGAGAACATTTAAAAGTTTATTGGATAAACATATGGATGATAATGGCATAGTGTAGGTTAGATGGCTTTTGTTTTGGTGCAACATCGTGGGCCGAAGGGCCTGTACTGCGCTCTATTGTTCGATGTTCTATGTTCTAATACTGATATGACACACTGTTAACACATTCAACACTGATATCACATACTGTTCACACATCCAATACTGATTTCACACACTGTTAAGACATTCAATGCTGATATCATACTGTTAACACATTCAATGCTGATATCACACAGTGTTAACACATTCATTCCTGATGTGACACACTGTTAACACATTCAATACTGATATCACACAGTGTTAACACATTCAATACTGATATCACACAGTTTTACCACATTGAATACTGAGATCACACACTGTTAACACATTCAATACTGATATCACACAGTGTTAACGCATTCAATACTGATACCACACAGTTTTAACACAATCAATACTGATCTCACACACTGTTAACACATTCAATACTGATATCATACCGTGTTAACACATTCAATACTGATATCACACTGTTTACTCATTCAATACTGATATCACACACTGTTAACACATTCAATACTGAAATCACACACTGTTAACACATTCAATACTGATATCACACCTTTAGCACATTCAATACTGATATCACACAGTGTTAACACATTCAATACTGATATCACACACTGTTAACACATTCAATAGTGATATCACACACTGTTAACACATTCAATACTGATATCACACACTGTTAACATATTCAATACTGATATCACACTGTTAAAACATTCAATACTGATATCACACACTGTTAACACATTCATTACTGATATCACACCCTGTTTACAAATTCAATACTGATATCACACACTGTTAACACATTCAATACTCCTCTGTAGTGGGTAAAGTCTTGGAGGGGATTATAAGAGACAAGATTTATAATCATCTAGATAGGAATAATATGATCAGGGATAGTCAGCATGGCTTTGTGAAGGGTAGGTCATGCCTCACAAACCTTATTGAGTTCTTTGAGAAGGTGACTGAACAGGTAGACGAGGGTAGAGCAGTTGATGTGGTGTATATGGATTTCAGCAAAGCGTTTGATAAGGTTCCCCACGGTAGGCTATTGCAAAAAATACGGAGGCTGGGGATTGAGGGTGATTTAGAGATGTGGATCAGAAATTGGCTAGCTGAAAGAAGACAGAGGGTGGTGGTTGATGGGAAATGTTCAGAATGGAGTACAGTCACAAGTGGAGTACCACAAGGATCTGTTCTGGGGCCGTTGCTGTTTGTCATTTTTATCAATGACCTAGAGGAAGGCGCAGAAGGGTGGGTGAGTAAATTTGCAGACGATACTAAAGTCGGTGGTGTTGTCGATAGTGTGGAAGGATGTAGCAGGTTACAGAGGGATATAGATAAGCTGCAGAGCTGGGCTGAGAGGTGGCAAATGGAGTTTAATGTAGAGAAGTGTGAGGTGATTCACTTTGGAAGGAATAACAGGAATGCAGAATATTTGGCTAATGGTAAAGTTCTTGAAAGTGTGGATGAGCAGAGGGATCTAGGTGTCCATGTACATCGATCCCTGAAAGTTGCCACCCAGCTTGATAGGGTTGTGAAGAAGGCCTATGGAGTGTTGGCCTTTATTGGTAGAGGGATTGAGTTCCGGAGTCGGGAGGTCATGTTGCAGCTGTACAGAACTCTGGTACGGCCGCATTTGGAGTATTGCGTACAGTTCTGGTCACCGCATTATAGGAAGGACGTGGAGGCTTTGGAGCGGGTGCAGAGGAGATTTACCAGGATGTTGCCTGGTATGGAGGGAAAATCTTATGAGGAAAGGCTGATGGACTTGAGGTTGTTTTCGTTGGAGAGAAGAAGGTTAAGAGGAGACTTAATAGAGGCATACAAAATGATCAGGGGGTTGGATAGGGTGGACAGTGATAGCCTTCTCCCACGGATGGATATGGCTGGCACGAGGGGACATAACTTTAAACTGAGGGGTAAGAGATATAGGACAGAGGTCAGAGGTAGGTTCTTTACGCAAAGAGTAGTGAGGCCGTGGAATGTCCTACCTGCTACAGTAGTGAACTCGCCAACATTGAGAACATTTAAAAGTTTATTGGATAAACATATGGATGATAATGGCATAGTGTAGGTTAGATGGCTTTTGTTTTGGTGCAACATCGTGGGCCGAAGGGCCTGTACTGCGCTCTATTGTTCTATGTTCTATGTTCTAATACTGATATGACACACTGTTAACACATTCAACACTGATATCACATACTGTTAACACATCCAATACTGATTTCACACACTGTTAAGACATTCAATGCTGATATCATACTGTTAACACATTCAATGCTGATATCACACAGTGTTAACACATTCATTCCTGATGTGACACACTGTTAACACATTCAATACTGATATCACACAGTGTTAACACATTCAATACTGATATCACACAGTTTTAACACATTGAATACTGAGATCACACACTGTTAACACATTCAATACTGATATCACACAGTGTTAACGCATTCAATACTGATACCACACAGTTTTAACACAATCAATACTGATCTCACACACTGTTAACACATTCAATACTGATATCATACCGTGTTAACACATTCAATACTGATATCACACTGTTTACTCATTCAATACTGATATCACACAGTGTTAACACATTCAATCCTGATATCACACAGTGCTAACACATTCAATCCTGATATCACACAGTGCTAACACGTTCAATACGGATATCACACAGTGTTTACACATCCAATACTGGTATCACACTGTTTTAACACATTCAATACTGATATCACACCCTGTTAACGCATTCAATACTGATATCACACTGTGTTAACATATTCAATATAGATATCACACAGTGTTAACACATTCATTACTGATATCACACAATGTTAACACATTCAATACGGATATCACAGTATTTACAAATTCAATACTGATATCACACAGTGTTAACACATTCAGTACAATATCACACAGTGTTGACACATTTATTACTGAAATCACACACTATTAACACATTCAATACTGAAATCACACATTGTTAACACAGTCAATACTGATATTACACACTATTAACACATTCAATACTGATATCACACACTGTTAACACATTCAATACTGGAAATCGCACTGTTTACACATTCAATACTGATATCAAACCGTGTTAACACATTCAATACTGATATCACAGTTTTTACACATTCAATACTGATATCACAGAGTTAACACATTCAATACTAATATCACACACTGTTAACACATTTAATACTGTTATCACACACTGTTAACACATTCATTACTGATATCAGACACTGTTAACACATTCAATACTGATATCACACAGTGTTAACGCATTCAATACTGATATAACAGTGTTAACACATTCAATACTGATATCACACAGTGTTAACACGCTCAATACCTAAATCACACAGTGTTACCACATCCAATACTGATATCACACTCTGTTAACACATTCAATACTGAAATCACACACTGTTAACGCATTCAATACTGATATCACACACTGGTAACACATTTAGTACTGTTATCACACACTGTTAACACATTCAATACTGATATCACACCTTTAGCACATTCAATACTGATATCACACAGTGTTAACACATTCAATACTGATATCACACACTGTTAACACATTCATTACTGATATCACACACTGTTAACACATTCAATACTGATATCACACAGTGTTAACGCATTCAATACTGATATAACACAGTTTTAACACTTTCAATAATGACATCACGCAGTGTTAACACATTCAATACTGATATCACACAGTGTTAACACGCTCAATACTGAAATCACACAGTGTTACCACATTCAATACTGATATCACACTCTGTTAACACATTCAATACTGAAATCACACATTGTTAACGCATTCAATACTGATATCACACACCGGTAACACATTTAGTACTGATATCACACACTGTTAACACATTCAATACTGATATCACACCTTTAGCACATTCAATACTGATATCAAACAGTGTTAACACATTCAATACTGATATCACACACTGTTAACATATTCAATACTGATATCACACACTGTTAACACATTCAATACTGATATCACACTGTTAAAACATTCAATATTGATATCACACACTGTTAACACATTCATTACTGATATCACACCCTGTTTACAAATTCAATACTGATATCACACAATGTTAACACATTCAATACGGGTATCACAGTATTTACAAATTCAATACTGATATCACACAGTGTTAGCACATTCAATACTGATATCACACATTGTTAACACATTCAATACTGATATTACACACTATTAACACATTCAATACTGATATCACACACTGTTAACACATTCAATACTGGAAAGCTCACTGTTTACACATTCAATACTGATATCAAACCGTGTTAACACATTCAATACTGATATCACAGTTTTTACACATTCAATACTGATATCACAGGGTTCAGACATTTAATACTAATATCACACACTGTTAACACATTCAATACTGTTATGACACACTGTTAACACATTCATTACTGATATCACACTCTGTTAACACATTCAATACTGATTTCACACACTGTTAAGACATTCAATGCTGAAATCACACTGTTAACACATTCAATACTGATATCACACACTGATAACACATTTAGTACTGATATCACACACTGTTAACAAATTCAATACTGATATCACACTCTGTTAACACATTCAATACTGATATCACAGAGTGTTAACACATTCAATACTGGTATCACACACTGTTAACACGTTCAATACTGATATCACACACTGTTAACACATTCAATACTGATATCACACACTGTTAACACATTCAATACTGAAATCACACACTGTTAACGCATTCAATACTGATAGAACAAACTGATAACACATTTAGTACTGATATCACACACTGTTAACACATTCAATACTGATATCACACACTGTTAACACATTCAATACTGAAATCACACACTGTTAACACATTCAATACTGATATCACACCTTTAGCACATTCAATACTGATATCACACAGTGTTAACACATTCAATACTTATATCACACACTGTTAACACATTCAATAGTGATATCACACACTGTTAACACATTCAATACTGATATCACACACTGTTAACACATTCAATACTGATATCACACTGTTAAAACATTCAATACTGATATCACACACTGTTAACACATTCATTACTGATATCACACCCTGTTTACAAATTCAATACTGATATCACACACTGTTAACACATTCAATACTGATATCACACAGTTAACACATTCAATACTCCTCTGTAGTGGGTAAAGTCTTGCAGGGGATTATAAGAGACAAGATTGATAATCATCTAGATAGGAATAATATGATCAGGGATAGTCAGCATGGCTTTGTGAAGGGTAGGTCATGCCTCACAAACCTTATTGAGTTCTTTGAGAAGGTGACTGAACAGGTAGACGAGGGTAGAGCAGTTGATGTGGTGTATATGGATTTCAGCAAAGCGTTTGATAAGGTTCCCCACGGTAGGCTATTGCAAAAAATACGGAGGCTGGAGATTGAGGGTGATTTAGAGATGTGGATCAGAAATTGGCTAGCTGAAAGAAGACAGAGGGTGGTGGTTGATGGGAAATGTTCAGAATGGAGTACAGTCACAAGTGGAGTACCACAAGGATCTGTTCTGGGGCCGTTGCTGTTTGTCATTTTTATCAATGACCTAGAGGAAGGCGCAGAAGGGTGGGTGAGTAAATTTGCAGACGATACTAAAGTCGGTGGTGTTGTCGATAGTGTGGAAGGATGTAGCAGGTTACAGAGGGATATAGATAAGCTGCAGAGCTGGGCTGAGAGGTGGCAAATGGAGTTTAATGTAGAGAAGTGTGAGGTGATTCACTTTGGAAGGAATAACAGGAATGCAGAATATTTGGCTAATGGTAAAGTTCTTGAAAGTGTGGATGAGCAGAGGGATCTAGGTGTCCATGTACATAGATCCCTGAAAGTTGCCACCCAGTTTGATAGGGTTGTGAAGAAGGCCTATGGAGGGTTGGCCTTTATTGGTAGAGGGATTGAGTTCCGGAGTCGGGAGGTCATGTTGCAGCTGTACAGAACGCTGGTACGGCCGCATTTGGAGTATTGCGTACAGTTCTGGTCACCGCATTATAGGAAGGACGTGGAGGCTTTGGAGCGGGTGCAGAGGAGATTTACCAGGATGTTGCCTGGTATGGAGGGAAAATCTTATGAGGAAAGGCTGATGGACTTGAGGTTGTTTTCGTTGGAGAGAAGAAGGTTAAGAGGAGACTTAATAGACGCATACAAAATGATCAGGGGGTTGGATAGGGTGGACAGTGATAGCCTTCTCCCGCGGATGGATATGGCTGGCACGAGGGGACATAACTTTAAACTGAGGGGTAATAGATATAGGACAGAGGTCAGAGGTAGGTACTTTACGCAAAGAGTAGTGAGGCCGTGGAATGCCCTACCTGCTACAGTAGTGAACTCGCCAACATTGAGAACATTTAAAAGTTTATTGGATAAACATATGGATGATAATGGCATAGTGTAGGTTAGATGGCTTTTGTTTCGGTGCAACATCGTGGGCCGAAGGGCCTGTACTGCGCTCTATTGTTCTATGTTCTATGTTCTAATACTGATATGACACACTGTTAACACATTCAACACTGATATCACATACTGTTAACACATCCAATACTGATTTCACACACTGTTAAGACATTCAATGCTAATATCATACTGTTAACACATTCAATGCTGATATCACACAGTGTTAACACATTCATTCCTGATGTGACACACTGTTAACACATTCAATACTGATATCACACAGTGTTAACACATTCAATACTGATATCACACAGTGTTAACGCATTCAATACTGATACCACACAGTTTTAACACATTCAATACTGATCTCACACACTGTTAACACATTCAATACTGATATCATACCGTGTTAACACATTCAATACTGATATCACAGTGTTTACTCATTCAATACTGATATCACACAGTGTTAACACATTCAATCCTGATATCACACAGTGCTAACACATTCAATACTGATATCACACAGTGTTAACACATCCAATACTGGTATCACACTGTTTTAACACATTCAATACTGATATCACACACTGTTAACACATTCAATACTGATATCACACACTGTTAACACATTCAATACTGATATCACACACTGTTAACACATTCAATACTGGCATCACACACTGTTAACACATTCAATACTGATATCACTCTGTTAACACATGTAACTCTGATATCACACATTGTTAACACATTCAATACTGATATCACACCCTGTTAACACATTCAATACTGATATCACACTGTGTTAACATATTCAATATAGATATCACACAGTGTTAACACATTCATTACTGATATCACACAATGTTAACACATTCAATACGGATATCACAGTATTTACAAATTCAATACTGATATCACACAGTGTTAACACATTCAGTACAATATCACACAGTGTTAACACATTTATTACTGATATCACACACTATTAACACATTCAATACTGATATCACACATTGTTAACACATTCAATACTGATATTACACACTATTAACACATTCAATACTGATATCACACACTGTTAACACATTCAATACTGATATCACAGAGTGTTAACACATTCAATACTGGTATCACACACTGTTAACACGTTCAATACTGATATCACACACTGTTAACACATTCAATACTGATATCACACACTGTTAACACATTCAATATAGAAATCACACACTGTTAACGCATTCAGTACTGATATCACACACTGATAACACATTTAGTACTGATATCACACACTGTTAACACATTCAATACTGAAATCACACACTGTTAACACATTCAATACTGAAATCACACACTGTTAACACATTCAATACTGATATCACACATTTAGCACATTCAATACTGATATCACACAGTGTTAACACATTCAATACTGATATCACACACTGTTAACACATTCAATACTGATATCACACTGTTAAAACATTCAATACTGATATCACACACTGTTAACACATTCATTACTGATATCACACCCTGTTTACAAATTCAATACTGATATCACACACTGTTAACACATTCAATACTGATATCACACAGTTAACACATTCAATACTCCTCTGTAGTGGGTAAAGTCTTGGAGGGGATTATAAGAGACAAGATTTATAATCATCTAGATAGGAATAATATGATCAGGGATAGTCAGCATGGCTTTGTGAAGGGTAGGTCATGCCTCACAAACCTTATTGAGTTCTTTGAGAAGGTGACTGAACAGGTAGACGAGGGTAGAGCAGTTGATGTGGTGTATATGGATTTTAGCAAAGCGTTTGATAAGGTTCCCCACAGTAGGCTACTGCAAAAAATACGGAGGCTGGGGATTGAGGGTGATTTAGAGATGTGGATCAGAAATTGGCTAGCTGAAAGAAGACAGAGGGTGGTGGTTGATGGGAAATGTTCAGAATGGAGTACAGTCACAAGTGGAGTACCACAAGGATCTGTTCTGGGGCCGTTGCTGTTTGTCATTTTTATCAATGACCTAGAGGAAGGCGCAGAAGGGTGGGTGAGTAAATTTGCAGACGATACTAAAGTTGGTGGTGTTGTCGATAGTGTGGAAGGATGTAGCAGGTTACAGAGGGATATAGATAAGCTGCAGAGCTGGGCTGAGAGGTGGCAAATGGAGTTTAATGTAGAGAAGTGTGAGGTGATTCACTTTGGAAGGAATAACAGGAATGCGGAATATTTGGCTAATGGTAAAGTTCTTGAAAGTGTGGATGAGCAGAGGGATCTAGGTGTCCATGTACATAGATCCCTGAAAGTTGCCACCCAGCTTGATAGGGTTGTGAAGAAGGCCTATGGAGTGTTGGCCTTTATTGGTAGAGGGATTGAGTTCCGGAGTCGGGAGGTCATGTTGCAGCTGTACAGAACTCTGGTACGGCCGCATTTGGAGTATTGCGTACAGTTCTGGTCACCGCATTATAGGAAGGACGTGGAGGCTTTGGAGCGGGTGCAGAGGAGATTTACCAGGATGTTGCCTGGTATGGAGGGAAAATCTTATGAGGAAAGGCTGATGGACTTGAGGTTGTTTTCGTTGGAGAGAAGAAGGTTAAGAGGAGACTTAATAGAGGCATACAAAATTATCAGGGGGTTGGATAGGGTGGACAGTGATAGCCTTCTCCCGCGGATGGATATGGCTGGCACGAGGGGACATAACTTTAAACTGAGGGGTAATAGATATAGGACAGAGGTCAGAGGTAGGTTCTTTACGCAAAGAGTAGTGAGGCCGTGGAATGCCCTACCTGCTACAGTAGTGAACTCGCCAACATTGAGAACATTTAAAAGTTTATTGGATAAACATATGGATGATAATGGCATAGTGTAGGTTAGATGGCTTTTGTTTCGGTGCAACATCGTGGGCCGAAGGGCCTGTACTGCGCTGTATTGTTCTATGTTCTATGTTCTAATACTGATATGACACACTGTTAACACATTCAACACTGATATCACATACTTTTAACACATCCAATGCTGATTTCACACACTGTTAAGACATTCAATGCTGATATCATACTGTTAACACATTCAATGCTGATATCACACAGTGTTAACACATTCATTCCTGATGTGACACACTGTTAACACATTCAATACTGATATCACACAGTGTTAACACATTCAATACTGATATCACACAGTTTTAACACATTGAATACTGAGATCACACACTGTTAACACATTCAATACTGATATCACACAGTGTTAACGCATTCAATACTGATACCACACAGTTTTAACACATTCAATACTGATCTCACACACTGTTAACACATTCAATACTGATATCATACCGTGTTAACACATTCAATACTGATATCACAGTGTTTACACATTCAATACTGATATCACACAGTGTTAACACATTCAATCCTGATATCACACAGTGCTAACACATTCAATACTGATATCACACAGTGTTAACACATCCAATACTGGTATCACACTGTTTTAACACATTCAATACTGATATCACACACTGTTAACACATTCAATACTGATATCACACACTGTTAACACATTCAATACTGATATCACACACTGTTAACACATTCAATACTGGCATCACACACTGTTAACACATTCAATACTGATATCACTCTGTTAACACATTTAACTCTGATATCACACATTGTTAACACATTCAATACTGATATCACACCCTGTTAACACATTCAATACTGATATCACACTGTGTTAACATATTCAACATAGATATCACACAGTGTTAACACATTCATTACTGATATCACACAATGTTAACACATTCAATACGGATATCACAGTATTTACAAATTCAATACTGATATCACACAGTGTTAACACATTCAGTACAATATCACACAGTGTTAACCCATTTATTACTGATATCACACACTATTAACACATTCAATTCTGATATCACACATTGTTAACACATTCAATACTGATATTACACACTATTAACACATTCAATACTGATATCACACACTGTTAACACATTCAATACTGATATCACAGAGTGTTAACACATTCAATACTGGTGTCACACACTGTTCACACATTCAATACTGATATCACACACTGTTAACACATTCAATACTGATATCACACACTGTTAACACATTCAATACTGAAATCACACATTGTTAACGCATTCAGTACTGATATCACACACTGATAACACATTTAGTACTGATATCACACACTGTTAACACATTCAATACTGATATCACACACTGTTAACACATTCAATACTGAAATCACACACTGTTAACACATTCAATACTGATATCACACCTTTAGCACATTCAATACTGATATCACACAGTGTTAACACATTCGATACTGATATCACACACTGTTAACACATTCAATAGTGATATCACACACTGTTAACACATTCAATACTGATATCACACACTGTTAACACATTCAATAATGATATCACACTGTTAAAACATTCAATACTGATATCACACACTGTTAACACATTCATTACTGATATCACACCCTGTTTACAAATTCAATACTGATATCACACACTGTTAACACATTCAATACTGATATCACACAGTTAACACATTCAATACTCCTCTGTAGTGGGTAAAGTCTTGGAGGGGATTATAAGAGACAAGATTTATAATCATCTAGATAGGAATAATATGATCAGGGATAGTCAGCATGGCTTTGTGAAGGGTAGGTCATGCCTCACAAACCTTATTGAGTTCTTTGAGAAGGTGACTGAACAGGTAGACGAGGGTAGAGCAGTTGATGTGGTGAATATGGATTTCAGCAAAGCGTTTGATAAGGTTCCCCATGGTAGGCTACTGCAAAAAATACGGAGGCTGGGGATTGAGGGTGATTTAGAGATGTGGATCAGAAATTGGCAAGCTGAAAGAAGACAGAGGGTGGTGGTTGATGGGAAATGTTCAGAATGGAGTACAGTCACAAGTGGAGTACCACAAGGATCTGTTCTGGGGCCGTTGCTGTTTGTCATTCTTATCAATGACCGAGAGGAAGGCGCAGAAGGGTGGGTGAGTAAATTTGCAGACGATACTAAAGTCGGTGGTGTTGTCGATAGTGTGGAAGGATGTAACAGGTTACAGAGGGATATAGATAAGCTGCAGAGCTGGGCTGAGAGGTGGCAAATGGAGTTTAATGTAGAGAAGTGTGAGGTGATTCACTTTGGAAGGAATAACAGGAATGCGGAATATTTGGCAATTGGTAAAGTTCTTGAAAGTGTGGATGAGCAGAGGGATCTAGGTGTCCATGTACATAGATCCCTGAAAGTTGCCACCCAGCTTGATAGGGTTGTGAAGAAGGCCTATGGAGTGTTGGCCTTTATTGGTAGAGGGATTGAGTTCCGGAGTCGGGAGGTCATGTTGCAGCTGTACAGAACTCTGGTACGGCCGCATTTGGAGTATTGCGTACAGTTCTGGTCACCGCATTATAGGAAGGACGTGGAGGCTTTGGAGCGGGTGCAGAGGAGATTTACCAGGATGTTGCCTGGTATGGAGGGAAAATCTTATGAGGAAAGGCTGATGGACTTGAGGTTGTTTTCGTTGAAGAGAAGAAGGTTAAGAGGAGACTTAATAGAGGCAAACAAAATGATCAGGGGGTTGGATAGGGTGGACAGTGATAGCCTTCTCCCGCGGATGGATATGGCTGGCACGAGGGGACATAACTTTAAACTGAGGGTAAGAGATATAGGACAGAGGTCAGAGGTAGGTTCTTTACGCAAAGAGTAGTGAGGCCGTGGAATGTCCTACCTGCTACAGTAGTGAACTCGCCAACATTGAGAACATTTAAAAGTTTATTGGATAAACATATGGATGATAATGGCATAGTGTAGGTTAGATGGCTTTTGTTTTGGTGCAACATCGTGGGCCGAAGGGCCTGTACTGCGCTCTATTGTTCTATGTTCTATGTTCTAATACTGATATGACACACTGTTAACACATTCAACACTGGTATCACATACTGTTAACACATCCAATACTGATTTCACACACTGTTAAGACATTCAATGCTGATATCATACTGTTAACACATTCAATGCTGATATCACACAGTGTTAACACATTCATTCCTGATGTGATACACTGTTAACACATTCAATACTGATATCACACAGTGTTAACACATTCAATATTGATATCACACAGTTTTAACACATTGAATTCTGAGATCACACACTGTTAACACATTCAATACTGATATCACACAGTGTTAACGCATTCAATACTGATACCACACAGTTTTAACACAATCAATACTGATCTCACACACTGTTAACACATTCAATCCTGATATCACACAATGCTAACACATTCAATACTGATATCACACAGTGTTAACACATCCAATACTGGTATCGCACTGTTTTAACACATTCAATACTGATATCACACACTGTTAACACATTCAATACTGATATCACACAATGTTAACACATTCAATACGGATATCACAGTATTTACAAATTCAATACTGATATCACACAGTGTTAATACATTCAGTACAATAACACACAGTGTTAACACATTTATTACTGATATCACACACTATTAACACATTCAATACTGATATCACACATTGTTAACACATTCAATACTGATATTACACATCATTAACACATTCAATACTGATATCACACATTGTTAACACATTCAATACTGGAAAACTCACTGTTTACACATTCAATACTGATATAAAACCGTGTTAACACATTCAATACTGATATCACAGTTTTTACACATTCAATACTGATATCACAGAGTTAACGCATTCAATACTAATATCACACACTGTTAACACATTCAATACCGTTATCACACACTGTTAACACATTCAATACTGATCTCACACACTGTTAACACATTCAATACTGATATAAAACCGTGTTAACACATTCAATACTGATATCACAGTTTTTACACATTCAATACTGATATCACAAAGTTAACACATTCAATACTAATATCACACACTGTTAACACATTCAATACCGTTATCACACACTGTTAACACATTCAATACTGATCTCACACACTGTTAACACATTCAATACTGATATCATACCGTGTTAACACATTCAATACTGATATCACAGTGTTTACTCATTCAATACTGATATCACACAGTGTTAACACATTCAGTCCTGATATCCCACAGTGCTAACACATTCAATACTGATATCACACAGTGTTAACACATCCAATACTGGTATCACACTTTTTTAACACATTCAATACTGATATCACACACTGTTAGCACATTCAATACTGATATCACACACTGTTAACCCATTCAATACTGGCATCACACACTGTTAACACATTCAAGACGGATATCACTCTGTTAACACATTTAACTCTGATAATACACATTGTTAACACATTCAATACTGATATCACACCCTGTTAACGCATTCAATACTGATATCACACTGTGTTAACATATTCAATATAGATATCACACAGTGTTAACACATTCATTACTGATATCACACAATGTTAACACATTCAATACGGATATCACAGTATTTACAAATTCAATACTGATATCACAGTGTTAACACATTCAGTACAATATCACACAGTGTTGACACATTTATTACTGATATCACACACTATTACCACATTCAATACTGATATCACACATTGTTAACACATTCAATACTGATATTACATATTATTAACACATTCAATAATGATATCACACACTGTTAACACATTCAATACTGGAAAACGCACTGTTTACACATTCAATACTGATATAAAACCGTGTTAACACATTCAATACTGATATCACAGTTTTTACACATTCAATACTGATATCACAGAGTAAACACATTCAATACTAATATCACACACTGTTAACACATTCAATACTGTTATCACACACTGTTAACACATTCATTACTGATATCACACACTGTTAACACATTCAATACTGATATCACACCTTTAGCACATTCAATACTGATATCACACAGTGTTAACACATTCAATACTGATATCACACACTGTTAACACATTCATTACTGATATCACACACTGTTAACACATTCAATACTGATATCACACAGTTTTAACACATCCAAAACTGATATCACACACTGTTAACACATTCAATACTGATATCACACAGAGTTAACGCATTCAATACTGATATAACACAGTTTTAACAGTTTCAATACTGATATCACGCAGTGTTAACACATTCAATACTGATATCACACAGTGTTAACACGCTCAATACTGAAATCACACAGTGTTACCACATTCAATACTGATATCACACTCTGTTAACACATTCAATACTGAAATCACACATTGTTAACGCATTCAATACTGATATCACACACTGGTAACACATTTAGTACTGATATCACACACTGTTAACACATTCAATACTGATATCACACCTTTAGCACATTCAATACTGATATCAAACAGTGTTAACACATTCAATACTGATATCACACACTGTTAACATATTCAATACTGATATCACACACTGTTAACACATTCAATACTGATATCACACTGTTAAAACATTCAATACTGATATCACTCACTGTTAACACATTCATTACTGATATCACACCCTGTTTACAAATTCAATACTGATATCACACACTGTTAACACATTCAGTACTGATATCACACAGTTTTAACACACCCAAAACTGATATCACACACTGTTAACACATTCAATACTGATATCACACAGTGTTAACGCATTCAATACTGATATAACACAGTTTTAACACTTTCAATACTGATATCACGCAGTGTTAACACATTCAATACTGATATCACACAGTGTTAACACGTTCAATACTGAAATCACACAGTGTTACCACATTCAATACTGATATCACACTCTGTTAACACATTCAATACTGATATCACACAGTGTTAACACATTCAACACTGGTATCACACTCTGTTAACACATTCAATACTGATATCACACAGTGTTAACACATTCAACACTGGTATCACACACTGTTAACACATTCAATACTGATATCACACCTTTAGCACATTCAATACTGATATCACACAGTGTTAACACATTCAATACTGATATCACACACTGGTAACACATTTAGTACTGATATCACACACTGTTAACACATTCAATACTGATATCACACCTTTAGCACATTCAATACTGATATCACACAGTGTTAACACATTCAATACTGATATCACACACTGTTAACACATTCAATACTGATATCACACACTGTTAACACATACATTACTGATATCACACCCTGTTTACAAATTCAATACTGATATCACACACTGTTAACACATTCAATACTGATATCACAGTGTTAGCACATTCAATACGGATTTCACACACTGTTATGACATTCAATGCTGAAATCACACTGTTAACACATTCAATACTGATATCACACACTGATAACACATTTAGCACTGATATCACACACAGTTAACACATTCAATACTGATATCACACAGTGTTAACACATTCAATACTGATATCACACAGTTTTAACACATTCAATACTGAGATCACACACTGTTATCACATTCAATACTGATATCACACAGTGTTAACGCATTCAATACTGATACCACACAGTTTTAACACATTCAATACTGACCTCACACAATGTTAACACATTCATTACTGATATCACACAGTATTATCACAGTCAATACTGATATCACACACTGTTAACACATTCAATACTGATATCACACTGTTAACACATTCAATACGGATATCACACAATGTTAACACATTCAATATTGATATCGCACAGTGTTAACACATTCAATACTGATATCACAGTGTGAACACATTCAATACTGATATCACGCAGTGTTAACACATCCAATACTGAGACCACAGAGTGTTAACACATGCAATACTGATATCACACAGTGTTAACACTTTCATTACATATGTCACATAGTGTTAACACATTCAATACTGATATCACAGTATTCACACATTCAATACTGATATCACACAGTGTTAACACATTCAGTACAATATCAGACAGTGTTAACACATTTACTACTGATATCACACACTATTAACACATTCAATACTGATATCACACACTGTTAACACATTCAATACTGATATCACACAGTGTTAACACATTCAATACTGGTATCACACACTGTTAACACGTTCAATACTGATATCACACACTGTTAACACATTCAATACTGATATCACACACTGGTAACACATTTAGTACTGATATCACACACTGTTAACACATTCAATACTGATATCACACCTTTAGCACATTCAATACTGATATCACACAGTGTTAACACATTCAATACTGATATAACACACTGTTAACACATTCAATACTGATATCACACACTGTTAACACATTCAATACTGATATCACACTGTTAAAACATTCAATACTGATATCACACACTGTTAACACATACATTACTGATATCACACCCTGTTTACAAATTCAATACTGATATCACACACTGTTAACACATTCAATACTGATATCACACAGTGTTAGCACATTCAATACTGATTTCACACACTGTTATGACATTCAATGCTGAAATCACACTGTTAACACATTCAATACTGATATCACACACTGATAACACATTTAGCACTGATATCACACACAGTTAACACATTCAATACTGATATCACACAGTGTTAACACATTCAATACTGATTTCACACAGTTTTAACACATTCAATACTGAGATCACACACTGTTATCACATTCAATACTGATATCACACAGTGTTAACGCATTCAATACTGATACCACACAGTTTTAACACATTCAATACTGACCTCACACACTGTTAACACATTCAATACTGATACCACACAGTGTTAACATATCCAATACTGATATCACACAGTTTTAACACATTCAATACTGATCTCACACAATGTTAACACATTCAATACTGGTATCACACACTGTTAACAGATTCAATACTGATATCACACACTATTAACACATACAATACTGATATCACACACTGTTAACACATTCAATACTGATATCACACGCTGTTAACACATTCAATACTGATATCACACACTGTTAACACATTCAATACTGATATCACAGTGTTTACTCATTCAATACTGATATCACACAGTGTTAACACATACAATCCTGATATCACACAGTGCTAACACATTCAATACTGATATCACATAGTGTTAACACATCCAATACTGGTATCACACTGTTTTAACACATTCAGTACTGATATCACACACTGTTAACACATTCAATACTGGTATCACACACTGTTAAGACATTCAATACTGATATCACACTGTTAACAGATTCAACAATGATATCACACAGTGTTAACACATTCAATACTGATATCACACACTGTTAACACATTCAATACTGATATCACGCTGTGTTAACACATTCAATATAGATATCACACAGTGTGAACACATTCATTGGGGCAGCACGGTAGCATAGTGGTTAGCAAAATTGCTTCACAGCTCCAGCGTCCCAGGTTCGTTTCCCGGCTTGGGTCACTGTCTGTGTGGAGTCTGCACGTTCTCCCCGTGTGCGCGTGAGTTTCCTCCGGGTGCTCCGGTTTCCTCCCACAGTCCAAAGATGTGCAGGTTAGGTGAATTGGCCATGCTAAATTGCCCTTAGTGTACAAAATTGCCCTTAGTGCCGGGTGGGGTTACTGGGACAGGGTGGAGGTATGGGCTTGGGTAGGGTGCTCTTTCCAAAAGAGCCGGTTCAGACTCGATGGGCCGAATGGCCTCCTTCTGCACTGTAAATTCTATGATCTATGATCTATGATCTATTACTGATATCACACAATGTTAACACATTCATTACTGATATCACACAGTATTATCACAGTCAATACTGATATCACACACTGTTAACACATTCAATACTGATATCACACTGTTAACACATTCAATACGGATATCACACAATGTTAACACATTCAATATTGATATCGCACAGTGTTAACACATTCAATACTGATATCACAGTGTGAACACATTCAATACTGATATCACACTGTTAACACATTCAATACGGATATCACACAATGTTAACACATTCAATATTGATATCGCACAGTGTTAACACATTCAATACTGATATCACAGTGTGAACACATTCAATACTGATATCACGCAGTGTTAACACATCCAATACTGAGACCACAGAGTGTTAACACATGCAATACTGATATCACACAGTGTTAACACTTTCATTACATATGTCACATAGTGTTAACACATTCAATACTGATATCACAGTATTCACACATTCACTACTGATATCACACAGTGTTAACACATTCAGTACAATATCAGACAGTGTTAACACATTTACTACTGATATCACACACTATTAACACATTCAATACTGATATCACACACTGTTAACACATTCAATACTGATATCACACACTGTTAAAACATTCAATACTGATATCACACACTATTAACACATACAATACTGATATCACACACTGTTAACACATTCAATACTGATATCACACACTGTTAACACATTCAATACTGATATCACACACTGTTAACACATTCAATACTGATATCACAGTGTTTACTCATTCAATACTGATATCACACAGTGTTAACACATACAATCCTGACATCACACAGTGCTAACACATTCAATACTGATATCACATAGTGTTAACACATCCAATACTGGTATCACACTGTTTTAACACATTCAATACTGATATCACACACTGTTAACACATTCAATACTGGTATCACACACTGTTAAGACATTCAATACTGATATCACACTGTTAACAGATTCAACAATGATATCACACAGTGTTAACACATTCAATACTGATATCACACACTGTTAACACATTCAATACTGATATCACGCTGTGTTAACACATTCAATATAGATATCACACAGTGTGAACACATTCATTGGGGCAGCACGGTAGCATAGTGGTTAGCACAATTGCTTCACAGCTCCAGGGTCCCAGGGTCGATTCCCGGCTTGGGTCACTATCTGTGCGGAGTCTGCACGTTCTCCCCGTGTTCGCATGGGTTTCCTCCGGGTGCTCCGGTTTCCTCCCACAGTCCAAAGATGTGCAGGTTAGGTGAATTGGCCATGCTAAATTGCCCTTAGTGTCCAAAATTGCCCTTAGTGCCGGGTGGGGTTACTGGGACAGGGTGGAGGTATGGGCTTGGGTAGGGTGCTCTTTCCAAAAGAGCCGGTTCAGACTCGATGGGCCGAATGGCCTCCTTCTGCACTGTAAATTCTATGATCTATGATCTATGATCTATTACTGATATCACACAATGTTAACACATTCATTACTGATATTACACACTATTAACACATTCAATACTGATATCACACACTGTTAACACATTCAATACTGGAAAACGCACTGTTTACACATTCAATACTGATATCAAACCGTGTTAACACATTCAATACTGATATCACACAGTGTTAACGCATTCAATACTGATATAGCACAGTTTTAACACTTTCAATACTGATATCACGCAGTGTTAACACATTCAATACTGATATCACACAGTGTTACCACATTCAATACTGATATCACACTCTGTTAACACATTCAATACTGATATCACACACTGTTAACATATTCAATACTGGTATCACACACTGTTAACACGTTCAATACTGATATCACACACTGTTAACACATTCAATACTGATATCACACACTGTTAACACATTCAATACTGAAATCACACACTGTTAACACATTCAATACTGATATCACACACTGGTAACACATTCAATACTGATATCACACACTGGTAACACATTCAATACTGATATCACACCTTTAGCACATTCAATACTGATATCACACAGTGTTAACACATTCAATACTGATATCACACACTGTTATGACATTCAATGCTGAAATCACACTGTTAACACATTCAATACTGATATCACACACTGATAACACAGTCAATACTGATATAACACTGTTAAAACATTCAACACTGATATCACACACTGTTAACACATTCATTACTGATATCACACCCCGTTTACAAATTCAATACTGATATCACACACTGTTAACACATTCAATACTGATATCACACAGTGTTAGCACATTCAATACTGATTTCACACACTGTTATGACATTCAATGCTGAAATCACACTGTTAACACATTCAATACTGATATCACACACTGATAACACATTTAGTACTGATATCACACACAGTTAACACATTCAATACTGATATCACACAGTGTTAACACATTCAATACTGATATCACACAGTTTTAACACATTCAATACTGAGATCTCACACTGTTAACACATTCAATACTGATATCACACAGTGTTAACGCATTCAATACTGATACCACACAGTTTTAACACATTCAATACTGACCTCACACGCTGTTAACACATTCAATACTGATACCACACAGTGTTAACATATCCAATACTGATATCACACAGTTTTAACACATTCAATACTGATCTCACACAATGTTAACACATTCAATACTGGTATCACACACTGTTAACAGATTCAATACTGATATCACACACTATTAGCACATACAATACTGATATCACACACTGTTAACACATTCAATACTGATATCACACACTGTTAACACATTAAATACTGATATTACACACTGTTAACACATTCAATACTGATATCACAGTGTTTACTCATTCAATACTGATATCACACAGTGTTAACACATACAATCCTGATATCACACAGTGCTAACACATTCAATACTGATATCACATAGTGTTAACACATTCAATACTGAAATCACACACTGTTAACGCATTCGATACTGATATCACACACTGGTAACACATTCAATACTGATATCACACCTTTAGCACATTCAATACTGATATCACACAGTGTTAACACATTCAATACTGATATCACACACTGTTAACACATTCAATACTGATATCACACACTGTTAACACATTCAATACTGATATCACACTGTTAAAACATTCAATACTGATATCACACACCGTTAACACATTCATTACTGATATCACACCCTGTTTACAAATTCAATACTGATATCACACACTGTTAACACATTCAATACTGATATCACACAGTGTTAGCACATTTAATACTGATTTCACACACTGTTATGACATTCAATGCTGAAATCACACTGTTAACACATTCAATACTGATATCACAAACTGATAACACATTTAGTACTGATATCACACACTGTTAACACATTCAATACTGAGATCACACACTGTTAACACATTCAATACTGATATCACACACTGTTAACACATTCATTACTGATATCACACCCTGTATACAAATTCAATACTGATATCACACACTGTTAACACATTCAATACTGATATCACAGTGTTTACTCATTCAATACTGATATCACACAGTGTTAACACATACAATCCTGACATCACACAGTGCTAACACATTCAATACTGATATCACATAGTGTTAACACATCCAATAGTGGTATCACACTGTTTTAACACATTCAATACTGATATCACACACTGTTAACACATTCAATACTGGTATCACACACTGTTAAGACATTCAATACTGATATCACACTGTTAACAGATTCAACAATGATATCATACAGTGTTAACACATTCAATACTGATATCACACACTGTTAACACATTCAATACTGATATCACGCTGTGTTAACACATTCAATATAGATATCACACAGTGTGAACACATTCATTGGGCCAGCACGGTAGCATAGTGGTTAGCACAATTGCTTCACAGCTCCAGGGTCCCAGGGTCGATTCCCGGCTTGGGTCACTATCTGTGCGGAGTCTGCACGTTCTCCCCGTGTTCGCATGGGTTTCCTCCGGGTGCTCCGGTTTCCTCCCACAGTCCAAAGATGTGCAGGTTAGGTGAATTGGCCATGCTAAATTGCCCTTAGTGTCCAAAATTGCCCTTAGTGCCGGGTGGGGTTACTGGGACAGGGTGGAGGTATGGGCTTGGGTAGGGTGCTCTTTCCAAAAGAGCCGGTTCAGACTCGATGGGCCGAATGGCCTCCTTCTGCACTGTGAATTCTATGATCTATGATCTATGATCTATTACTGATATCACACAATGTTAACACATTCATTACTGATATTACACACTATTAACACATTCAATACTGATATCACACACTGTTAACACATTCAATACTGGAAAACGCACTGTTTACACATTCAATACTGATATCAAACCGTGTTAACACATTCAATACTGATATCACAGTTTTTACACATTCAATACTGATATCACAGAGTTAACACATTCAATACTAATATCACACACTGTTAACACATTCAATACTGTTATCACACACTGTTAACACATTCATTACTGATATCACATACTGTTAACACATTCAATACTGATATCACACACTGTTCACACATTCAATACTGATATCACACAGTGTTAACGCATTCAATACTGATATAACACAGTTTTAACACTTTCAATACTGATATCACGCAGTGTTAACACATTCAATACTGATATCACACAGTGTTAACACGCTCAATACTGAAATCACACAGTGTTACCACATTCAATACTGATATCACACTCTGTTAACACATTCAATACTGATATCACACACTGTTAACATATTCAATACTGGTATCACACACTGTTAACACGTTCAATACTGATATCACACACTGTTAACACATTCAACACTGATATCACACACTGTTAACACATTCAATACTGAAATCACACACTGTTAACACATTCAATACTGATATCACACACTGGTAACACATTCAATACTGATATCACACACTGGTAACACATTCAATACTGATATCACACCTTTAGCACATTCAATACTGATATCACACAGTGTTAACACATTCAATACTGATATCACACACTGTTAACACATTCAATACAGATCTCACACACTGTTAACACATTCAATACTGATATAACACTGTTAAAACATTCAACACTGATATCACACACTGTTAACACATTCATTACTGATATCACACCCCGTTTACAAATTCAATACTGATATCACACACTGTTAACACATTCAATACTGATATCACACAGTGTTAGCACATTCAATACTGATTTCACACACTGTTATGACATTCAATGCTGAAATCACACTGTTAACACATTCAATACTGATATCACACACTGATAACACATTTAGTACTGATATCACACACAGTTAACACATTCAATACTGATATCACACAGTGTTAACACATTCAATACTGATATCACACAGTTTTAACACATTCAATACTGAGATCACACACTGTTAACACATTCAATACTGATATCACACAGTGTTAACGCATTCAATACTGATACCACACAGTTTTAACACATTCAATACTGACCTCACACGCTGTTAACACATTCAATACTGATACCACACAGTGTTAACATATCCAATAGTGATATCACACAGTTTTAACACATTCAATACTGATCTCACACAATGTTAACACATTCAATACTGGTATCACACACTGTTAACAGATTCAATACTGATATCACACACTATTAGCACATACAATACTGATATCACACACTGTTAACACATTCAATACTGATATCACACACTGTTAACACATTAAATACTGATATTACACACTGTTAACACATTCAATACTGATATCACAGTGTTTACTCATTCAATACTGATATCACACAGTGTTAACACATACAATCCTGATATCACACAGTGCTAACACATTCAATACTGATATCACATAGTGTTAACAGATCCAATACTGGTATCACACTGTTTTAACACATTCAATACTGATATCACACACTGTTAACACATTCAATACTGGTATCACACACTGTTAAGACATTCAATACTGATATCACACACTGTTAACACATTCAATACTGAAATCACACACTGTTAACGCATTCGATACTGATATCACACACTGGTAACACATTCAATACTGATATCACACCTTTAGCACATTCAATACTGATATCACACAGTGTTAACACATTCAATACTGATATCACACACTGTTAACACATTCAATACTGATATCACACACTGTTAACACATTCAATACTGATATCACACTGTTAAAACATTCAATACTGATATCACACACTGTTAACACATTCATTACTGATATCACACCCTGTTTACAAATTCAATACTGATATCACACACTGTTAACACATTCAATACTGATATCACACAGTGTTAGCACATTTAATACTGATTTCACACACTGTTATGACATTCAATGCTGAAATCACACTGTTAACACATTCAATACTGATATCACAAACTGATAACACATTTAGTACTGATATCACACACAGTTAACACATTCAATACTGATATCACACAGTGTTAACACATTCAATACTGATATCACACAGTTTTAACACATTCAATACTGAGATCACACACTGTTAACACATTCAATACTGATATCACACACTGTTAACACATTCATTACTGATATCACACCCTGTATACAAATTCAATACTGATATCACACACTGTTAACACATTCAATACTGATATCACACGGTGTTAGCACATTCAATACTGATTTCACACACTGTTATGACATTCAATGCTGAAATCACACTGTTAACACATTCAATACTGATATCACACACTGATAACACATTTAGTACTGATATCAAACACAGTTAACACATTCAATACTGATATCACACAGTGTTAACACATTCAATACTGATATCACACAGTTTTAACACATTCAATACTGAGATGACACACTGTTAACACATTCAATACTGATATCACACAGTGTTAACGCATTCAATACTGATACCACACAGTTTTAACACATTCAATACTGACCTCACACGCTGTTAACACATTCAATACTGATACCACACAGTGTTAACATATCCAATACTGATATCACACAGTTTTAACACATTCAATACTGATCTCACACAATGTTAACACATTCAATACTGGTATCACACACTGTTAACAGATTCAATACTGATATCACACACTATTAGCACATACAATACTGATATCACACACTGTTAACACATTCAATACTGATATCACACACTGTTAACACATTAAATACTGATATTACACACTGTTAACACATTCAATACTGATATCACAGTGTTTACTCATTCAATACTGATATCACACAGTGTTAACACATACAATCCTGATATCACACAGTGCTAACACATTCAATACTGATATCACATAGTGTTAACAGATCCAATACTGGTATCACACTGTTTTAACACATTCAATACTGATATCACACACTGTTAACACATTCAATACTGGTATCACACACTGTTAAGACATTCAATACTGATATCACACACTGTTAACACATTCAATACTGAAATCACACACTGTTAACGCATTCGATACTGATATCACACACTGGTAACACATTCAATACTGATATCACACCTTTAGCACATTCAATACTGATATCACACAGTGTTAACACATTCAATACTGATATCACACACTGTTAACACATTCAATACTGATATGACACACTGTTAACACATTCAATACTGATATCACACTGTTAAAACATTCAATACTGATATCACACACTGTTAACACATTCATTACTGATATCACACCCTGTTTACAAATTCAATACTGATATCACACACTGTTAACACATTCAATACTGATATCACACAGTGTTAGCACATTTAATACTGATTTCACACACTGTTATGACATTCAATGCTGAAATCACCCTGTTAACACATTCAATACTGATATCACAAACTGATAACACATTTAGTACTGATATCACACACAGTTAACACATTCAATACTGATATCACACAGAGTTAACACATTCAATACTGATATCACACAGTTTTAACACATTCAATACTGAGATCACACACTGTTAACACATTCAATACTGATATCACACACTGTTAACACATTCATTACTGATATCACACCCTGTATACAAATTCAATACTGATATCACACACTGTTAACACATTCAATACTGATATCACACGGTGTTAGCACATTCAATACTGATTTCACACACTGTTATGACATTCAATGCTGAAATCACACTGTTAACACATTCAATACTGATATCACACACTGATAACACATTTAGTACTGATATCACACACAGTTAACACATTCAATACTGATATCACACAGTGTTAACACATTCAATACTGATATCACACAGTTTTAACACATTCAATACCGAGATCACACACTGTTAACACATTCAATACTGATATCACATAGTGTTAACGCATTCAATACTGATACCACACAGTTTTAACACATTCAATACTGACCTCACACGCTGTTGACACATTCAATACTGATACCACACAGTGTTAACATATCCAATACTGATATCACACAGTTTTAACACATTCAATACTGATCTCACACAATGTTAACACATTCAATACTGATATCACACAGTGTTAACACATTCAATACTGATATCACACAGTTTTAACACATTCAATACTGAGATCACACACTGTTAACACATTCAATACTGATATCACACAGTGTTAACGCATTCAATACTGATACCACACAGTTTTAACACATTCAATACTGACCTCACACGCTGTTAACACATTCAATACTGATATCACACAGTGTTAACATATCCAATTCTGATATCACACAGTTTTAACACATTCAATACTGATCTCACACAATGTTAACACATTCAATACTGGTATCACACACTGTTAACAGATTCAATACTGATATCACACACTATTAACACATACAATACTGATATCACACACTGTTAACACATTCAATACTGATATCACACACTGTTAACACATTAAATACTGATATCACACACTGTTAACACATTCAATACTGATATCACAGTGTTTACTCATTCAATACTGATATCACACAGTGTTAACACATACAATCCTGATATCACACAGTGCTAACACATTCAATACTGATATCACATAGTGTTAACAGATCCAATACTGGTATCACACTGTTTTAACACATTCAATACTGATATCACACACTGTTAACACATTCAATACTGGTATCACACACTGTTAAGACATTCAATACTGATATCACACACTGTTAACACATTCAATACTGAAATCACACACCGTTAACGCATTCGATACTGATATCACACACTGGTAACACATTCAATACTGATATCACACCTCTTAGCACATTCAATACTGATATCACACAGTGTTAACACATTCAATACTGATATCACACACTGTTAACACATTCAATACTGATATCACACACTGTTAACACATTCAATACTGATATCACACTGTTAAAACATTCAATACTGATATCACACACTGTTAACACATTCATTACTGATATCACACCCTGTTTACAAATTCAATACTGATATCACACACTGTTAACACATTCAATACTGATATCACACAGTGTTAGCACATTCAATACTGATTTCACACACTGTTATGACATTCAATGCTGAAATCACACTGTTAACACATTCAATACTGATATCACAAACTGATAACACATTTAGTACTGATATCACACACAGTTAACACATTCAATACTGATATCACACAGTGTTAACACATTCAATACTGATATCACACAGTTTTAACACATTCAATACTGAGATCACACACTGTTAACACATTCAATACTGATATCACACACTGTTAACACATTCATTACTGATATCACACCCTGTATACAAATTCAATACTGATATCACACACTGTTAACACATTCAATACTGATATCACACGGTGTTAGCACATTCAATACTGATTTCACACACTGTTATGACATTCAATGCTGACATCACACTGTTAACACATTCAATACTGATATCACACACTGTTAACACATTCAATACTGATATCACACAGTGTTAACACATTCAATACTGATATCACACAGTTTTAACACATTCAATACCGAGATCACACACTGTTAACACATTCAATACTGATATCACATAGTGTTAACGCATTCAATACTGATACCACACAGTTTTAACACATTCAATACTGACCTCACACGCTGTTGACACATTCAATACTGATATCACACAGTGTTAACATATCCAATACTGATATCACACACTGTTAACACATTCAATACTGATATCACACAGTGCTAACACATACAATACTGATATCACACACTGTTAACACATTCATTACTGATATCACACCCTGTATACAAATTCAATACTGATATCACACACTGTTAACACATTCAATACTGATATCACACGGTGTTAGCACATTCAATACTGATTTCACACACTGTTATGACATTCAATGCTGAAATCACACTGTTAACACATTCAATACTGATATCACACACTGATAACACATTTAGTACTGATATCAAACACAGTTAACACATTCAATACTGATATCACACAGTGTTAACACATTCAATACTGATATCACACAGTTTTAACACATTCAATACTGAGATGACACACTGTTAACACATTCAATACTGATATCACACAGTGTTAACGCATTCAATACTGATACCACACAGTTTTAACACATTCAATACTGACCTCACACGCTGTTAACACATTCAATACTGATACCACACAGTGTTAACATATCCAATACTGATATCACACAGTTTTAACACATTCAATACTGATCTCACACAATGTTAACACATTCAATACTGGTATCACACACTGTTAACAGATTCAATACTGATATCACACACTATTAGCACATACAATACTGATATCACACACTGTTAACACATTCAATACTGATATCACACACTGTTAACACATTAAATACTGATATTACACACTGTTAACACATTCAATACTGATATCACAGTGTTTACTCATTCAATACTGATATCACACAGTGTTAACACATACAATCCTGATATCACACAGTGCTAACACATTCAATACTGATATCACATAGTGTTAACAGATCCAATACTGGTATCACACTGTTTTAACACATTCAATACTGATATCACACACTGTTAACACATTCAATACTGGTATCACACACTGTTAAGACATTCAATACTGATATCACACACTGTTAACACATTCAATACTGAAATCACACACTGTTAACGCATTCGATACTGATATCACACACTGGTAACACATTCAATACTGATATCACACCTTTAGCACATTCAATACTGATATCACACAGTGTTAACACATTCAATACTGATATCACACACTGTTAACACATTCAATACTGATATGACACACTGTTAACACATTCAATACTGATATCACACTGTTAAAACATTCAATACTGATATCACACACTGTTAACACATTCATTACTGATATCACACCCTGTTTACAAATTCAATACTGATATCACACACTGTTAACACATTCAATACTGATATCACACAGTGTTAGCACATTTAATACTGATTTCACACACTGTTATGACATTCAATGCTGAAATCACCCTGTTAACACATTCAATACTGATATCACAAACTGATAACACATTTAGTACTGATATCACACACAGTTAACACATTCAATACTGATATCACACAGAGTTAACACATTCAATACTGATATCACACAGTTTTAACACATTCAATACTGAGATCACACACTGTTAACACATTCAATACTGATATCACACACTGTTAACACATTCATTACTGATATCACACCCTGTATACAAATTCAATACTGATATCACACACTGTTAACACATTCAATACTGATATCACACGGTGTTAGCACATTCAATACTGATTTCACACACTGTTATGACATTCAATGCTGAAATCACACTGTTAACACATTCAATACTGATATCACACACTGATAACACATTTAGTACTGATATCACACACAGTTAACACATTCAATACTGATATCACACAGTGTTAACACATTCAATACTGATATCACACAGTTTTAACACATTCAATACCGAGATCACACACTGTTAACACATTCAATACTGATATCACATAGTGTTAACGCATTCAATACTGATACCACACAGTTTTAACACATTCAATACTGACCTCACACGCTGTTGACACATTCAATACTGATACCACACAGTGTTAACATATCCAATACTGATATCACACAGTTTTAACACATTCAATACTGATCTCACACAATGTTAACACATTCAATACTGATATCACACAGTGTTAACACATTCAATACTGATATCACACAGTTTTAACACATTCAATACTGAGATCACACACTGTTAACACATTCAATACTGATATCACACAGTGTTAACGCATTCAATACTGATACCACACAGTTTTAACACATTCAATACTGACCTCACACGCTGTTAACACATTCAATACTGATATCACACAGTGTTAACATATCCAATTCTGATATCACACAGTTTTAACACATTCAATACTGATCTCACACAATGTTAACACATTCAATACTGGTATCACACACTGTTAACAGATTCAATACTGATATCACACACTATTAACACATACAATACTGATATCACACACTGTTAACACATTCAATACTGATATCACACACTGTTAACACATTAAATACTGATATCACACACTGTTAACACATTCAATACTGATATCACAGTGTTTACTCATTCAATACTGATATCACACAGTGTTAACACATACAATCCTGATATCACACAGTGCTAACACATTCAATACTGATATCACATAGTGTTAACAGATCCAATACTGGTATCACACTGTTTTAACACATTCAATACTGATATCACACACTGTTAACACATTCAATACTGGTATCACACACTGTTAAGACATTCAATACTGATATCACACACTGTTAACACATTCAATACTGAAATCACACACCGTTAACGCATTCGATACTGATATCACACACTGGTAACACATTCAATACTGATATCACACCTCTTAGCACATTCAATACTGATATCACACAGTGTTAACACATTCAATACTGATATCACACACTGTTAACACATTCAATACTGATATCACACACTGTTAACACATTCAATACTGATATCACACTGTTAAAACATTCAATACTGATATCACACACTGTTAACACATTCATTACTGATATCACACCCTGTTTACAAATTCAATACTGATATCACACACTGTTAACACATTCAATACTGATATCACACAGTGTTAGCACATTCAATACTGATTTCACACACTGTTATGACATTCAATGCTGAAATCACACTGTTAACACATTCAATACTGATATCACAAACTGATAACACATTTAGTACTGATATCACACACAGTTAACACATTCAATACTGATATCACACAGTGTTAACACATTCAATACTGATATCACACAGTTTTAACACATTCAATACTGAGATCACACACTGTTAACACATTCAATACTGATATCACACACTGTTAACACATTCATTACTGATATCACACCCTGTATACAAATTCAATACTGATATCACACACTGTTAACACATTCAATACTGATATCACACGGTGTTAGCACATTCAATACTGATTTCACACACTGTTATGACATTCAATGCTGACATCACACTGTTAACACATTCAATACTGATATCACACACTGTTAACACATTCAATACTGATATCACACAGTGTTAACACATTCAATACTGATATCACACAGTTTTAACACATTCAATACCGAGATCACACACTGTTAACACATTCAATACTGATATCACATAGTGTTAACGCATTCAATACTGATACCACACAGTTTTAACACATTCAATACTGACCTCACACGCTGTTGACACATTCAATACTGATATCACACAGTGTTAACATATCCAATACTGATATCACACACTGTTAACACATTCAATACTGATATCACACAGTGCTAACACATACAATACTGATATCACACACTGTTAACACATTCAATACTGATATCACACACTGTTAACACATTCAATACTGATATCACACACTGTTAACACATTCAATACTGGTATCACAGTGTTTACTCATTCAATACTGATATCACACAGTGTTAACACAGACAATCCTGATATCACACAGTGCTAACACATTCAATAGTGATATCACATAGTGTTAACACATCCAATACTGGTATCACACTGTTTTAACACATTCAATAATGATATCACACACTGTTAACACATTCAATACTGGTATCACACACTGTTAAGACATTCAATACTGATATCACACTGTTAACAGATTGAACAATGATATCACACAGTGTTAACACATTCAATACTGATATCACACACTGTTAACACATTCAATACTGATATCACGCTGTGTTAACACATTCAATACTGATATCACACAGTTTTAACACATCCAAAACTGATATCACACACTGTTAACACATTCAATACTGATATCACACACTGTTAACACATTCAATACTGATATCACAGTGTTTACTCATTCAATACTGATATCACACAGTGTTAACACATACAATCCTGATATCACACAGTGCTAACACATTCAATACTGATATCACACACTGTTAACACATTCAATACTGGTATCACACACTGTTAAGACATTCAATACTGATATCACACTGTTAACAGATTCAACAATGATATCACACAGTGTTAACACATTCAATACTGATATCACACACTGTTAACACATTCAATACTGATATTACGCTGTGTTAACACATTCAATATAGATATCACACAGTGTGAACACATTCATTGGGGCAGCACGGTAGCATAGTGGTTAGCACAATTGCTTCACAGCTCCAGGGTCGCAGGTTCGATTCCCGGCTTGGGTCACTGTCTGTGCGGAGTCTGCACGTTCTCCCCGTGTGTGCGTGGGTTTCCTCCGGGTGCTCCGGTTTCCTCCCACAGTCCAAAGATGTGCAGGTTAGGTGAATTGGCCATGCTAAATTGCCCTTAGTGTCCAAAATTGCCCTTAGTGCCGGGTGGGGTTACTGGGACAGGGTGGAGGTATGGGCTTGGGTAGACTGCTCTTTCCAAAAGAGCCGGTTCAGACTCGATGGGCCGAATGGCCTCCTTCTGCACTGTAAATTCTATGATCTATGATCTATGATCTATTACTGATATCACACAATGTTAACACATTCATTACTGATATCACACAGTATAATCACAGTCAATACTGATATCACACACTGTTAACACATTCAATACGGATATCACACAATGTTAACACATTCAATATTGATATCGCACAGTGTTAACACATTCAATACTGATATCACACAGTGTGAACACATTCAATACTGATATCACGCAGTGTTAACACATCCAATACTGAGACCACAGAGTGTTAACACATGCAATACTGATATCGCACAGTGTTAACACTTTGATTACATATGTCACATAGTATTCACACATTCAATACTGATATCACACAGTGTTAACACATTCAGTACAATATCAGACAGTGTTAACACATTTACTACTGATCTCACACACTATTAACACATTCAATACTGATATCACACATTGTTAACACATTCCATACTGATAAAACACCCTATTAACACATTCAATACTGATATCACACAGTGTTAACACATTCAATACTGGAAAACTCAATGTTTACACATTCAATACTGATATCACACAGTGTTAACACATTCAATACTGATATCACACAGTTTTAACACATCCAAAACTGATATCACACACTGTTAACACATTCAATACTGATATCACACACTGTTAACACATTCAATACTGATATCACAGTGTTTACTCATTCAATACTGATATCACACAGTGTTAACACATACAATCCTGATATCACACAGTGCTAACACATTCAATACTGATATCACATAGTGTTAACACATCCAATACTGGTATCACACTGTTTTAACACATTCAATACTGATATCACACACTGTTAACACATTCAATACTGGTATCACACACTGTTAAGACATTCAATACTGATATCACACTGTTAACAGATTCAACAATGATATCACACAGTGTTAACACATTCAATACTGATATCACACACTTTTAACACATTCAATACTGATATTACGCTGTGTTAACACATTCAATATAGATATCACACAGTGTGAACACATTCATTGGGGCAGCACGGTAGCATAGTGGTTAGCACAATTGCTTCACAGCTCCAGGGTCCCAGGTTCGATTCCCGGCTTGGGTCACTGTCTGTGCGGAGTCTGCACGTTCTCCCCGTGTGTGCGTGGGTTTCCTCCGGGTGCTCCGGTTTCCTCCCACAGTCCAAAGATGTGCAGGTTAGGTGAATTGGCCATGCTAAATTGCCCTTAGTGTCCAAAATTGCCCTTAGTGCCGGGTGGGGTTACTGGGACAGGGTGGAGGTATGGGCTTGGGTAGACTGCTCTTTCCAAAAGAGCCGGTTCAGACTCGATGGGCCGAATGGCCTCCTTCTGCACTGTAAATTCTATGATCTATGATCTATGATCTATTACTGATATCACACAATGTTAACACATTCATTACTGATATCACACAGTATAATCACAGTCAATACTGATATCACACACTGTTAACACATTCAATACGGATATCACACAATGTTAACACATTCAATATTGATATCGCACAGTGTTAACACATTCAATACTGATATCACACAGTGTGAACACATTCAATACTGATATCACGCAGTGTTAACACATCCAATACTGAGACCACAGAGTGTTAACACATGCAATACTGATATCGCACAGTGTTAACACTTTGATTACATATGTCACATAGTATTCACACATTCAATACTGATATCACACAGTGTTAACACATTCAGTACAATATCAGACAGTGTTAACACATTTACTACTGATCTCACACACTATTAACACATTCAATACTGATATCACACATTGTTAACACATTCCATACTGATAAAACACCCTATTAACACATTCAATACTGATATCACACAGTGTTAACACAATCAATACTGGAAAACTCAATGTTTACACATTCAATACTGATATCACACAGTGTTAACACATTCAATACTGATATCACACAGTTTTAACACATCCAAAACTGATATCACACACTGTTAACACATTCAATACTGATATCACACACTGTTAACACATTCAATACTGATATCACAGTGTTAACGCATTCAATACTGATACCACACAGTTTTAACACATTCAATACTGACCTCACACGCTGTTAACACATTCAATACTGATATCACACAGTGTTAACATATCCAATTCTGATATCACACAGTTTTAACACATTCAATACTGATCTCACACAATGTTAACACATTCAATACTGGTATCACACACTGTTAACAGATTCAATACTGATATCACACACTATTAACACATACAATACTGATATCACACACTGTTAACACATTCAATACTGATATCACACACTGTTAACACATTAAATACTGATATCACACACTGTTAACACATTCAATACTGATATCACAGTGTTTACTCATTCAATACTGATATCACACAGTGTTAACACATACAATCCTGATATCACACAGTGCTAACACATTCAATACTGATATCACATAGTGTTAACAGATCCAATACTGGTATCACACTGTTTTAACACATTCAATACTGATATCACACACTGTTAACACATTCAATACTGGTATCACACACTGTTAAGACATTCAATACTGATATCACACACTGTTAACACATTCAATACTGAAATCACACACCGTTAACGCATTCGATACTGATATCACACACTGGTAACACATTCAATACTGATATCACACCTCTTAGCACATTCAATACTGATATCACACAGTGTTAACACATTCAATACTGATATCACACACTGTTAACACATTCAATACTGATATCACACACTGTTAACACATTCAATACTGATATCACACTGTTAAAACATTCAATACTGATATCACACACTGTTAACACATTCATTACTGATATCACACCCTGTTTACAAATTCAATACTGATATCACACACTGTTAACACATTCAATACTGATATCACACAGTGTTAGCACATTCAATACTGATTTCACACACTGTTATGACATTCAATGCTGAAATCACACTGTTAACACATTCAATACTGATATCACAAACTGATAACACATTTAGTACTGATATCACACACAGTTAACACATTCAATACTGATATCACACAGTGTTAACACATTCAATACTGATATCACACAGTTTTAACACATTCAATACTGAGATCACACACTGTTAACACATTCAATACTGATATCACACACTGTTAACACATTCATTACTGATATCACACCCTGTATACAAATTCAATACTGATATCACACACTGTTAACACATTCAATACTGATATCACACGGTGTTAGCACATTCAATACTGATTTCACACACTGTTATGACATTCAATGCTGACATCACACTGTTAACACATTCAATACTGATATCACACACTGTTAACACATTCAATACTGATATCACACAGTGTTAACACATTCAATACTGATATCACACAGTTTTAACACATTCAATACCGAGATCACACACTGTTAACACATTCAATACTGATATCACATAGTGTTAACGCATTCAATACTGATACCACACAGTTTTAACACATTCAATACTGACCTCACACGCTGTTGACACATTCAATACTGATATCACACAGTGTTAACATATCCAATACTGATATCACACACTGTTAACACATTCAATACTGATATCACACAGTGCTAACACATACAATACTGATATCACACACTGTTAACACATTCAATACTGATATCACACACTGTTAACACATTCAATACTGATATCACACACTGTTAACACATTCAATACTGGTATCACAGTGTTTACTCATTCAATACTGATATCACACAGTGTTAACACAGACAATCCTGATATCACACAGTGCTAACACATTCAATAGTGATATCACATAGTGTTAACACATCCAATACTGGTATCACACTGTTTTAACACATTCAATAATGATATCACACACTGTTAACACATTCAATACTGGTATCACACACTGTTAAGACATTCAATACTGATATCACACTGTTAACAGATTGAACAATGATATCACACAGTGTTAACACATTCAATACTGATATCACACACTGTTAACACATTCAATACTGATATCACGCTGTGTTAACACATTCAATACTGATATCACACAGTTTTAACACATCCAAAACTGATATCACACACTGTTAACACATTCAATACTGATATCACACACTGTTAACACATTCAATACTGATATCACAGTGTTTACTCATTCAATACTGATATCACACAGTGTTAACACATACAATCCTGATATCACACAGTGCTAACACATTCAATACTGATATCACACACTGTTAACACATTCAATACTGGTATCACACACTGTTAAGACATTCAATACTGATATCACACTGTTAACAGATTCAACAATGATATCACACAGTGTTAACACATTCAATACTGATATCACACACTGTTAACACATTCAATACTGATATTACGCTGTGTTAACACATTCAATATAGATATCACACAGTGTGAACACATTCATTGGGGCAGCACGGTAGCATAGTGGTTAGCACAATTGCTTCACAGCTCCAGGGTCGCAGGTTCGATTCCCGGCTTGGGTCACTGTCTGTGCGGAGTCTGCACGTTCTCCCCGTGTGTGCGTGGGTTTCCTCCGGGTGCTCCGGTTTCCTCCCACAGTCCAAAGATGTGCAGGTTAGGTGAATTGGCCATGCTAAATTGCCCTTAGTGTCCAAAATTGCCCTTAGTGCCGGGTGGGGTTACTGGGACAGGGTGGAGGTATGGGCTTGGGTAGACTGCTCTTTCCAAAAGAGCCGGTTCAGACTCGATGGGCCGAATGGCCTCCTTCTGCACTGTAAATTCTATGATCTATGATCTATGATCTATTACTGATATCACACAATGTTAACACATTCATTACTGATATCACACAGTATAATCACAGTCAATACTGATATCACACACTGTTAACACATTCAATACGGATATCACACAATGTTAACACATTCAATATTGATATCGCACAGTGTTAACACATTCAATACTGATATCACACAGTGTGAACACATTCAATACTGATATCACGCAGTGTTAACACATCCAATACTGAGACCACAGAGTGTTAACACATGCAATACTGATATCGCACAGTGTTAACACTTTGATTACATATGTCACATAGTATTCACACATTCAATACTGATATCACACAGTGTTAACACATTCAGTACAATATCAGACAGTGTTAACACATTTACTACTGATCTCACACACTATTAACACATTCAATACTGATATCACACATTGTTAACACATTCCATACTGATAAAACACCCTATTAACACATTCAATACTGATATCACACAGTGTTAACACATTCAATACTGGAAAACTCAATGTTTACACATTCAATACTGATATCACACAGTGTTAACACATTCAATACTGATATCACACAGTTTTAACACATCCAAAACTGATATCACACACTGTTAACACATTCAATACTGATATCACACACTGTTAACACATTCAATACTGATATCACAGTGTTTACTCATTCAATACTGATATCACACAGTGTTAACACATACAATCCTGATATCACACAGTGCTAACACATTCAATACTGATATCACATAGTGTTAACACATCCAATACTGGTATCACACTGTTTTAACACATTCAATACTGATATCACACACTGTTAACACATTCAATACTGGTATCACACACTGTTAAGACATTCAATACTGATATCACACTGTTAACAGATTCAACAATGATATCACACAGTGTTAACACATTCAATACTGATATCACACACTTTTAACACATTCAATACTGATATTACGCTGTGTTAACACATTCAATATAGATATCACACAGTGTGAACACATTCATTGGGGCAGCACGGTAGCATAGTGGTTAGCACAATTGCTTCACAGCTCCAGGGTCCCAGGTTCGATTCCCGGCTTGGGTCACTGTCTGTGCGGAGTCTGCACGTTCTCCCCGTGTGTGCGTGGGTTTCCTCCGGGTGCTCCGGTTTCCTCCCACAGTCCAAAGATGTGCAGGTTAGGTGAATTGGCCATGCTAAATTGCCCTTAGTGTCCAAAATTGCCCTTAGTGCCGGGTGGGGTTACTGGGACAGGGTGGAGGTATGGGCTTGGGTAGACTGCTCTTTCCAAAAGAGCCGGTTCAGACTCGATGGGCCGAATGGCCTCCTTCTGCACTGTAAATTCTATGATCTATGATCTATGATCTATTACTGATATCACACAATGTTAACACATTCATTACTGATATCACACAGTATAATCACAGTCAATACTGATATCACACACTGTTAACACATTCAATACGGATATCACACAATGTTAACACATTCAATATTGATATCGCACAGTGTTAACACATTCAATACTGATATCACACAGTGTGAACACATTCAATACTGATATCACGCAGTGTTAACACATCCAATACTGAGACCACAGAGTGTTAACACATGCAATACTGATATCGCACAGTGTTAACACTTTGATTACATATGTCACATAGTATTCACACATTCAATACTGATATCACACAGTGTTAACACATTCAGTACAATATCAGACAGTGTTAACACATTTACTACTGATCTCACACACTATTAACACATTCAATACTGATATCACACATTGTTAACACATTCCATACTGATAAAACACCCTATTAACACATTCAATACTGATATCACACAGTGTTAACACAATCAATACTGGAAAACTCAATGTTTACACATTCAATACTGATATCACACAGTGTTAACACATTCAATACTGATATCACACAGTTTTAACACATCCAAAACTGATATCACACACTGTTAACACATTCAATACTGATATCACACACTGTTAACACATTCAATACTGATATCACAGTGTTTACTCATTCAATACTGATATCACACAGTGTTAACACATACAATCCTGATATCACACAGTGCTAACACATTCAATACTGATATCACATAGTGTTAACACATCCAATACTGGTATCACACTGTTTTGACACATTCAATACTGATATCACACACTGTTAACACATTCAATACTGGTATCACACACTGCTAAGACATTCAATACTGATATCACACTGTTAACAGATTCAACAATGATATCACACAGTGTTAACACATTCAATACTGATATCACACACTGTTAACACATTCAATACTGATATTACGCTGTGTTAACACATTCAATATAGATATCACACAGTGTGAACACATTCATTGGGGCAGCACGGTAGCATAGTGGTTAGCACAATTGCTTCACAGCTCCAGGGTCCCAGGTTCGATTCCCGGCTTGGGTCACTGTCTGTGCGGAGTCTGCACGTTCTCCCCGTGTGTGCGTGGGTTTCCTCCGGGTGCTCCGGTTTCCTCCCACAGTCCAAAGATGTGCAGGTTAGGTGAATTGGCCATGCTAAATTGCCCTTAGTGTCCAAAATTGCCCTTAGTGCCGGGTGGGGTTACTGGGACAGGGTGGAGGTATGGGCTTGGGTAGACTGCTCTTTCCAAAAGAGCCGGTTCAGACTCGATGGGCCGAATGGCCTCCTTCTGCACTGTAAATTCTATGATCTATGATCTATGATCTATTACTGATATCACACAATGTTAACACATTCATTACTGATATCACACAGTATAATCACAGTCAATACTGATATCACACACTGTTAACACATTCAATACGGATATCACACAATGTTAACACATTCAATATTGATATCGCACAGTGTTAACACATTCAATACTGATATCACACAGTGTGAACACATTCAATACTGATATCACGCAGTGTTAACACATCCAATACTGAGACCACAGAGTGTTAACACATGCAATACTGATATCGCACAGTGTTAACACTTTGATTACATATGTCACATAGTATTCACACATTCAATACTGATATCACACAGTGTTAACACATTCAGTACAATATCAGACAGTGTTAACACATTTACTACTGATCTCACACACTATTAACACATTCAATACTGATGTCACACATTGTTAACACATTCCATACTGATAAAACACCCTATTAACACATTCAATACTGATATCACACAGTGTTAACACATTCAATACTGGAAAACTCAATGTTTACACATTCAATACTGATATCACACAGTGTTAACACATTCAATACTGATATCACACAGTTGTTAACACATTCAATACTGATATCACACAGTGTTTACACATTCAATACTGATATCGCACACTGTTAACACATTCAATACTGATATCACAGTGTTTACACATTCAATACTGATATCACACAGTGCTAACACATTCAATACTGATATCAAACCGTGTTAACACATTCAATACTGATATCAAAGTTTTTACACATTCAATACTGATATCACAGAGTTAACACATTCAATACTGATATCACACTGTTTTAACACATTCAATACTGATATCACACACTGTTAACACATTCAATACTGGCATCAAACACTGTTAACACATTCAATACTGATATCACTCTGTTAACACATTTAACTCTGATATCACACATTGTTAACACATTCAATACTGATATCACACCCTGTTAAAGCATTCAATACTGATATCACACTGTTGTTAACACATTCAATACTGATATCACACAGTGTTTACACATTCAATACTGATATCACACACTGTTAACACATTCAATACTGATATCACAGTGTTTACACATTCAATACTGATATCACACAGTGCTAACACATTCAATACTGATATCAAACCGTGTTAACACATTCAATACTGATATCAAACTTTTTACACATTCAATACTGATATCACAGTGTTAACACATTCAATACTGATATCACACTGTTTTAACACATTCAATACTGATATCACACACTGTTAACACATTCAATACTGGCATCAAACACTGTTAACACATTCAATACTGATATCACTCTGTTAACACATTTAACTCTGATATCACACATTGTTAACACATTCAATACTGATATCACACCCTGTTAAAGCATTCAATACTGATATAACACTGTGTTAACACATTCAATATAGATATCACACAGTGTTAACACATTCATTACTGATATGACACAATGTTAACTCATTCAATACTGATATCACAGTATTTACACTTTCAATACTGATATCACACAGTGTTAACGCATTCAGTACAATATCACACAGTGTTAACACATTTATTACTGATATCACACACTATTAACACATTCAATACTGATATCACACATTGTTAACACATTCAATACTGATATTACACACTATTAACACATTCAATACTGATATCACACACTGTTAACACATTCAATACTGATATCACACCCTGTTAAAGCATTCAATACTGATATCACACTGTGTTAACACATTCAATATAGATATCACATAGTGTTAACACATTCAATACTGATACCACACTCTGTTAACACATTCAATACTGATATCATACAGTGTTAACACATTCAATACTGATATCACACACTGTTAACACATTCATTACTGATGTGACACACTGTTAACACATTCAATACTGATATCACTCAGTTTTACCACATTCAATACTGAGATCACACACTGTTAACACATTCAATACTGATATCATACAGTGTTAACACATTCAATACTGATATCACACACTGTTAACACATTCATTACTGATGTGACACACTGTTAACACATTCAATACTGATATCACACAGTTTACCACATTCAATACTGAGATCACACACTGTTAACACATTCAATACTGATATCACACACTGTTAACACATTCAATACTGGAAAACTCACTGTTTACACATTCAATACTGATATCAAACCGTGTTAACACATTCAATACTGATATCACAGTTTTTACACATTCAATACTGATATCACAGAGTTCAGACATTCAATACTAATATCACACACTGTTAACACATTCAATACTGTTATCACACACTGTTAACACATTCATTACTGATATCACACACTGTTAACACATTCAATACTGATATCACACAGATTTAACACATCCAAAACTGATATCACACACTGTTAACACATTCAATACTGATATCACACAGTGTTAACGCATTCAATACTGATAGAACACAGTTTTAACACTTTCAATACTGATATCACGCAGTGTTAACACATTCAATACTGATATCACACATTGTTAACACGCTCAATACTGAAATCACACAGTGTTACCACATTCAATACTGATATCACACTCTCTTAACACATTCAATACTGATATCACACAGTGTTAACACATTCAATACTGGTATCACACACTGTTAACACGTTCAATACTGATATCACAGACTGTTAACACATTCAATACTGATATCACACACTGTTAACACATTCAATACTGAAATCACACACTATTAACACATTCAATACTGATATCACACATTGTTAACATATTCAATACTGATAATACAACTTATTAACACATTCATTACTGATATCACATAGTGTTAACACATTCAATACTGATACCACACTCTGTCGACACATCCAATACTGATATCATACAGTGTTAACACATTCAATACTGATATCACACACTCTTAACACATTCATTACTGATGTGACACACTGTTAACACATTCAATACTGATATCACACAGTGTTAACACATTCAATACTGATATCTCACAGTTTTACCACATTCAATACTGAGATCACACACTGTTAACACATTCAATACTGATATCAGACAGTGTTAACACATTCAATATAGAAATCACACAGTGTGAACACATTCATTGGGGCAGCACCGAAGCATAGTGGTTAGCACAATTGCTTCACAGCTCCAGGGTCCCAGGTTCGATTCCCGGCTTCGGTCACTGTCTGTGCGGAGTCTGCACGTTCTCCCCGTGTGTGCGTGGGTTTCCTCCGGGTGCTCCGGTTACCTCCCACAGTCCAAAGATGTGCAGGTTAGGTGAATTGGCCATGCTAAATTGCCCTTCGTGTCCAAAATTGCCCTTAGTGCCGGGTGGGGTTACTGGGACAGGGTGGAGGTATGGGCTTGGGTAGACTGCTCTTTCCAAAAGAGCCGGTTCAGACTCGATGGGCCGAATGGCCTCCTTCTGCACTGTAAATTCTATGATCTATGATCTATGATCTATTACTGATATCACACAATGTTAACACATTCATTACTGATATCACACAGTATAATCACAGTCAATACTGATATCACACACTGTTCACACATTCAATACTGATATCACACTGTTAACACATTCAATACGGATATCACACAATGTTAACACATTCAATATTGATATCGCACAGTGTTAACACATTCAATACTGATATCACACGGTGTGAACACATTCAATACTGATATCACGCAGTGTTAACACATCCAATACTGAGACCACAGAGTGTTAACACATGCAATACTGATATCACACAGTGTTAACACTTTGATTACATATGTCACATAGTATTCACACATTCAATACTGATATCACACAGTGTTAACACATTCAGTACAATATCAGACGGTGTTAACACATTTACTACTAATCTCACACACTATTAACACATTCAATACTGATATCACACATTGTTAACACATTCCATACTGATAAAACACCCTATTAACACATTCAATACTGATATCACACAGTGTTAACACATTCAATACTGGAAAACTCAATGTTTACACATTCAATACTGATATCACACAGTGTTAACACATTCAATACTGATATCACACAGTTGTTAACACATTCAATACTGATATCACAGTGTTTACACATTCAATACTGATATCACACAGTGCTAACACATTCAATACTGATATCAAACCGTGTTAACACATTCAATACTGATATCAAAGTTTTTATACATTCAATACTGATATCACAGTGTTAACACATTCAATACTGATATCACACTGTTTTAACACATTCAATACTGATATCACACACTGTTAACACATTCAATACTGGCATCAAACACTGTTAACACATTCAATACTGATATCACTCTGTTAACACATTTAACTCTGATATCACACATTGTTAACACATTCAATACTGATATCACACCCTGTTAAAGCATTCAATACTGATATCACACTGTGTTAACACATTCAATATAGATATCACACAGTGTTAACACATTCATTACTGATATCACACAATGTTAACACATTCAATACTGATATCACAGTATTTACACTTTCAATACTGATATCACACAGTGTTAACGCATTCAGTACAATATCACACAGTGTTAACACATTTATTACTGATATCACACACTATTAACACATTCAATACTGATATCAAACCGTGTTAACACATTCAATACTGATATCAAAGTTTTTACACATTCAATACTGATATCACAGTGTTAACACATTCAATACTGATATCACTCTGTTAACACATTTAACTCTGATATCACACATTGTTAACACATTCAATACTGATATCACACCCTGTTAAAGCATTCAATACTGATATCACACTGTTGTTAACACATTCAATACTGATATCACACAGTGTTTACACATTCAATACTGATATCACACTCTGTTAACACATTCAATACTGATATCACAGTGTTTACACATTCAATACTGATATCACACAGTGCTAACACATTCAATACTGATATCAAACCGTGTTAACACATTCAATACTGATATCAAAGTTTTTATACATTCAATACTGATATCACAGTGTTAACACATTCAATACTGATATCACACTGTTTTAACACATTCAATACTGATATCACACACTGTTAACACATTCAATACTGGCATCAAACACTGTTAACACATTCAATACTGATATCACTCTGTTAACACATTTAACTCTGATATCACACATTGTTAACACATTCAATACTGATATCACACCCTGTTAAAGCATTCAATACTGATATCACACTGTGTTAACACATTCAATATAGATATCACACAGTGTTAACACATTCATTACTGATATCACACAATGTTAACACATTCAATACTGATATCACAGTATTTACACTTTCAATACTGATATCACACAGTGTTAACGCATTCAGTACAATATCACACAGTGTTAACACATTTATTACTGATATCACACACTATTAACACATTCAATACTGATATCACACATTGTTAACACATTCAATACTGATATTACACACTATTAACACATTCAATACTGATATCACACACTGTTAACACATTCAATACTGATATCACACAGTGTTAACACATTCAATACTGGTATCACACACTGTTAACACGTTCAATACTGATATCACACACTGTTAACACATTCAATACTGATATCACACACTGTTAACACATTCAATACTGAAATCACACACTATTAACACATTCAATACTGATATCACACATTGTTAACATATTCAATACTGATAATACAACTTATTAACACATTCATTACTGATATCACATAGTGTTAACACATTCAATACTGATACCACACTCTGTTGACACATCCAATACTGATATCATACAGTGTTAACACATTCAATACTGATATCACACACTCTTAACACATTCATTACTGATGTGACACACTGTTAACACATTCAATACTGATATCACACAGTGTTAACACATTCAATACTGATATCTCACAGTTTTACCACATTCAATACTGAGATCACACACTGTTAACACATTCAATACTGATATCAGACAGTGTTAACACATTCAATATAGAAATCACACAGTGTGAACACATTCATTGGGGCAGCACCGAAGCATAGTGGTTAGCACAATTGCTTCACAGCTCCAGGGTCCCAGGTTCGATTCCCGGCTTCGGTCACTGTCTGTGCGGAGTCTGCACGTTCTCCCCGTGTGTGCGTGGGTTTCCTCCGGGTGCTCCGGTTACCTCCCACAGTCCAAAGATGTGCAGGTTAGGTGAATTGGCCATGCTAAATTGCCCTTCGTGTCCAAAATTGCCCTTAGTGCCGGGTGGGGTTACTGGGACAGGGTGGAGGTATGGGCTTGGGTAGACTGCTCTTTCCAAAAGAGCCGGTTCAGACTCGATGGGCCGAATGGCCTCCTTCTGCACTGTAAATTCTATGATCTATGATCTATGATCTATTACTGATATCACACAATGTTAACACATTCATTACTGATATCACACAGTATAATCACAGTCAATACTGATATCACACACTGTTCACACATTCAATACTGATATCACACTGTTAACACATTCAATACGGATATCACACAATGTTAACACATTCAATATTGATATCGCACAGTGTTAACACATTCAATACTGATATCACACAGTGTGAACACATTCAATACTGATATCACGCAGTGTTAACACATCCAATACTGAGACCACAGAGTGTTAACACATGCAATACTGATATCACACAGTGTTAACACTTTGATTACATATGTCACATAGTATTCACACATTCAATACTGATATCACACAGTGTTAACACATTCAGTACAATATCAGACGGTGTTAACACATTTACTACTAATCTCACACACTATTAACACATTCAATACTGATATCACACATTGTTAACACATTCCATACTGATAAAACACCCTATTAACACATTCAATACTGATATCACACAGTGTTAACACATTCAATACTGGAAAACTCAATGTTTACACATTCAATACTGATATCACACAGTGTTAACACATTCAATACTGATATCACACAGTTGTTAACACAATCAATACTGATATCACAGTGTTTACACATTCAATACTGATATCACACAGTGCTAACACATTCAATACTGATATCAAACCGTGTTAACACATTCAATACTGATATCAAAGTTTTTACACATTCAATTCTGATATCACAGTGTTAACACATTCAATACTGATATCACTCTGTTAACACATTTAACTCTGATATCACACATTGTTAACACATTCAATACTGATATCACACCCTGTTAAAGCATTCAATACTGATATCACACTGTTGTTAACACATTCAATACTGATATCACACAGTGTTTACACATTCAATACTGATATCACACACTGTTAACACATTCAATACTGATATCACAGTGTTTACACATTCAATACTGATATCACACAGTGCTAACACATTCAATACTGATATCAAACCGTGTTAACACATTCAATACTGATATCAAAGTTTTTATACATTCAATACTGATATCACAGTGTTAACACATTCAATACTGATATCACACTGTTTTAACACATTCAATACTGATATCACACACTGTTAACACATTCAATACTGGCATCAAACACTGTTAACACATTCAATACTGATATCACTCTGTTAACACATTTAACTCTGATATCACACATTGTTAACACATTCAATACTGATATCACACCCTGTTAAAGCATTCAATACTGATATCACACTGTGTTAACACATTCAATATAGATATCACACAGTGTTAACACATTCATTACTGATATCACACAATGTTAACACATTCAATACTGATATCACAGTATTTACACTTTCAATACTGATATCACACAGTGTTAACGCATTCAGTACAATATCACACAGTGTTAACACATTTATTACTGATATCACACACTATTAACACATTCAATACTGATATCACACATTGTTAACACATTCAATACTGATATTACACACTATTAACACATTCAATACTGATATCACACACTGTTAACACATTCAATACTGATATCACACCCTGTTAAAGCATTCAATACTGATATCACACTGTGTTAACACATTCAATATAGATATCACATAGTGTTAACACATTCAATACTGATACCACACTCTGTTAACACATTCAATACTGATATCATACAGTGTTAACACATTCAATACTGATATCACACACTGTTAACACATTCATTACTGATGTGACACACTGTTAACACATTCAATACTGATATCACACAGTGTTAACACATTCAATACTGATATCACACAGTTTTACCACATTCAATACTGAGATCACACACTGTTAACACATTCAATACTGATATCACACACTGTTAACACATTCAATACTGGAAAACTCACTGTTTACACATTCAATACTGATATCAAACCGTGTTAACACATTCAATACTGATATCACAGTTTTTACACATTCAATACTGATATCACAGAGTTCAGACATTCAATACTAATATCACACACTGTTAACACATTCAATACTGTTATCACACACTGTTAACACATTCATTACTGATATCACACACTGTTAACACATTCAATACTGATATCACACAGTTTTAACACTTTCAATACTGATATCACGCAGTGTTAACACATTCAATACTGATATCACACAGTGTTAACACGCTCAATACTGAAATCACACAGTGTTACCACATTCAATACTGATATCACACTCTCTTAACACATTCAATACTGATATCACACAGTGTTAACACATTCAATACTGGTATCACACACTGTTAACACGTTCAATACTGATATCACACACTGTTAACACATTCAATACTGATATCACACACTGTTAACACATTCAATACTGAAATCACACCCTATTAACACATTCAATACTGATATCACACATTGTTAACACATTCAATACTGATAATACAACTTATTAACACATTCATTACTGATATCACATAGTGTTAACACATTCAATACTGATACCACACTCTGTTAACACATTCAATACTGATATCATACAGTGTTAACACATTCAATACTGATATCACACACTGTTAACACATTCATTACTGATGTGACACACTGTTAACACATTCAATACTGATATCACACAGTTTTACCACATTCAATACTGAGATCACACACTGTTAACACATTCAATACTGATATCACACAGTGTTAACACGCTCAATACTGAAATCACACAGAGTTACCACATTCAATACTGATATCACACTGTTAACACATTCAATACTGATATCACACACTGATAACACATTTAGTACTGTATCACACACTGTTAACACATTCAATACTGGTATCACACACTGTTAACTCGTTCAATACTGATATCACACACTGGTAACACATTCAAGACTGATATCACACACTGTTAACACATTCAATACTGAAATCACACACTGTTAACACATTCAATACTGATATCACACAGTGTTAACGCATTCAATACTGATACCACACAGTTTTAACACATTCAATACTGACCTCACACGCTGTTAACACATTCAATACTGATATCACACAGTGTTAACATATCCAATACTGATATCACACAGTTTTAACACATTCAATACTGATCTCACACAATGTTAACATATTCAATACTGGTATCACACACTGTTAACAGATTCAATACTGATATCACACACTATTAACACATACAATACTGATATCACACACTGTTAACACATTCAATACTGATATCACACACTGTTAACACATTCAATACTGATATCACACACTGTTAACACATTCAATACTGATATCACAGTGTTTACTCATTCAATACTGATATCACACAGTGTTAACACATACAATCCTGATATCACACAGTGCTAACACATTCAATACTGATATCACATAGTGTTAACACATCGAATACTGGTATCACACTGTTTTAACACATTCAATACTGATATCACACACTGTTAACACATTCAATACTGGTATCACACACTGTTAAGACATTCAATACTGATATCACACTGTTAACAGATTCAACAATGATATCACACAGTGTTAACACATTCAATACTGATATCACACACTGTTAACACATTCAATACTGATATCACGCTGTGTTAACACATTCAATATAGATATCACACAGTGTGAACACATTCGGGCAGCACGGTAGCATAAGTGGATAGCACTGTGGCTTCACAGCGCCAGGGTCCCAGGTTCGATTCCCCGCTGGGACACTGTCTGTGCGGAGTCTGCACGTTCTCCCCGTGTCTGCGTGGGTTTCCTCCGGGTGCTCCGGTTTCCTCCCACAGTCCAAAGACGTGCAGGTTAGGTGGAGTGGCCAAGCTAAATTGCCCTTAGTGTCCAAAAAGGTTAGGAGGGGTTATTGGGTTACGGGGGTAGGGTGGAAGTGAGGGATTCAGTGGGTCGGTGCAGACTCGATGGGCCGAATGGCCTCCTTCTGTGCTGTATGTTCTATGTTCTATGTTCTATATTCATTGGGGCAGCACGGTAGCATAGTGGTTAGCACAATTGCTTCACAGCTCCAGGGTCCCAGGGTCGATTCCCGGCTTGGGTCACTATCTGCGCGGAGTCTGCACGTTCTCCCCGTGTTCGCGTGGGTTTCCTCCGGGTGCTCCGGTTTCCTCCCACAGTCCAAAGATGTGCAGGCTAGGTGAATTGGCCATGCTAAATTGCCCTTAGTGTCCAAAATTGCCCTTAGTGCCGGGTGGGGTTACTGGGACAGGGTGGAGGTATGGGCTTGGGTAGGGTGCTCTTTCCAAAAGAGCCGGTTCAGACTCGATGGGCCGAATGGCCTCCTTCTGCACTGTAAATTCTATGATCTATGATCTATGATCGATTACTGATATCACACAATGTTAACACATTCATTACTGATATCACACAGTATTATCACAGTCAATACTGATATCACACACTGTTAACACATTCATTACTGATATCACACAGTTGTTAACACATTCAATACTGATATCACACAGTGTTTACACATTCAATACTGATATCACACACTGTTAACACATTCAATACTGATATCACAGTGTTTACACATTCAATACTGATATCACACAGTGCTAACACATTCAATACTGATATCAAACCGTGTTAACACATTCAATACTGATATCAAAGTTTTTACACATTCAATACTGATATCACAGAGTTAACACATTCAATACTGATATCACACTGTTTTAACACATTCAATACTGATATCACACACTGTTAACACATTCAATACTGGCATCAAACACTGTTAACACATTCAATACTGATATCACTCTGTTAACACATTTAACTCTGATATCACACATTGTTAACACATTCAATACTGATATCACACCCTGTTAAAGCATTCAATACTGATATCACACTGTTGTTAACACATTCAATACTGATATCACACAGTGTTTACACATTCAATACTGATATCACACACTGTTAACACATTCAATACTGATATCACAGTGTTTACACATTCAATACTGATATCACACAGTGCTAACACATTCAATACTGATATCAAACCGTGTTAACACATTCAATACTGATATCAAACTTTTTACACATTCAATACTGATATCACAGTGTTAACACATTCAATACTGATATCACACTGTTTTAACACATTCAATACTGATATCACACACTGTTAACACATTCAATACTGGCATCAAACACTGTTAACACATTCAATACTGATATCACTCTGTTAACACATTTAACTCTGATATCACACATTGTTAACACATTCAATACTGATATCACACCCTGTTAAAGCATTCAATACTGATATAACACAGTGTTAACACATTCAATATAGATATCACACAGTGTTAACACATTCATTACTGATATCACACAATGTTAACTCATTCAATACTGATATCACAGTATTTACACTTTCAATACTGATATCACACAGTGTTAACGCATTCAGTACAATATCACACAGTGTTAACCCATTTATTACTGATATCACACACTATTAACACATTCAATACTGATATCACACATTGTTAACACATTCAATACTGATATTACACACTATTAACACATTCAATACTGATATCACACACTGTTAACACATTCAATACTGATATCACACCCTGTTAAAGCATTCAATACTGATATCACACTGTGTTAACACATTCAATATAGATATCACATAGTGTTAACACATTCAATACTGATACCACACTCTGTTAACACATTCAATACTGATATCATACAGTGTTAACACATTCAATACTGATATCACACACTGTTAACACATTCATTACTGATGTGACACACTGTTAACACATTCAATACTGATATCACTCAGTTTTACCACATTCAATACTGAGATCACACACTGTTAACACATTCAATACTGATATCATACAGTGTTAACACATTCAATACTGATATCACACACTGTTAACACATTCATTACTGATGTGACACACTGTTAACACATTCAATACTGATATCACACAGTTTTACCACATTCAATACTGAGATCACACACTGTTAACACATTCAATACTGATATCACACACTGTTAACACATTCAATACTGGAAAACTCACTGTTTACACATTCAATACTGATATCAAACCGTGTTAACACATTCAATACTGATATCACAGTTTTTACACATTCAATACTGATATCACAGAGTTCAGACATTCAATACTAATATCACACACTGTTAACACATTCAATACTGTTATCACACACTGTTAACACATTCATTACTGATATCACACACTGTTAACACATTCAATACTGATATCACACAGATTTAACACATCCAAAACTGATATCACACACTGTTAACACATTCAATACTGATATCACACAGTGTTAACGCATTCAATACTGATAGAACACAGTTTTAACACTTTCAATACTGATATCACGCAGTGTTAACACATTCAATACTGATATCACACATTGTTAACACGCTCAATACTGAAATCACACAGTGTTACCACATTCAATACTGATATCACACTCTCTTAACACATTCAATACTGATATCACACAGTGTTAACACATTCAATACTGGTATCACACACTGCTAACACGTTCAATACTGATATCACACACTGTTAACACATTCAATACTGATATCACACACTGTTAACACATTCAATACTGAAATCACACACTATTAACACATTCAATACTGATATCACACAGTGTTAACATATTCAATACTGATAATACAACTTATTAACACATTCATTACTGATATCACATAGTGTTAACACATTCAATACTGATACCACACTCTGTCGACACATCCAATACTGATATCATACAGTGTTAACACATTCAATACTGATATCACACACTCTTAACACATTCATTACTGATGTGACACACTGTTAACACATTCAATACTGATATCACACAGTGTTAACACATTCAATACTGATATCTCACAGTTTTACCACATTCAATACTGAGATCACACACTGTTAACACATTCAATACTGATATCAGACAGTGTTAACACATTCAATATAGAAATCACACAGTGTGAACACATTCATTGGGGCAGCACCGAAGCATAGTGGTTAGCACAATTGCTTCACAGCTCCAGGGTCCCAGGTTCGATTCCCGGCTTCGGTCACTGTCTGTGCGGAGTCTGCACGTTCTCCCCGTGTGTGCGTGGGTTTCCTCCGGGTGCTCCGGTTACCTCCCACAGTCCAAAGATGTGCAGGTTAGGTGAATTGGCCATGCTAAATTGCCCTTCGTGTCCAAAATTGCCCTTAGTGCCGGGTGGGGTTACTGGGACAGGGTGGAGGTATGGGCTTGGGTAGACTGCTCTTTCCAAAAGAGCCGGTTCAGACTCGATGGGCCGAATGGCCTCCTTCTGCACTGTAAATTCTATGATCTATGATCTATGATCTATTACTGATATCACACAATGTTAACACATTCATTACTGATATCACACAGTATAATCACAGTCAATACTGATATCACACACTGTTCACACATTCAATACTGGTATCACACACTGTTAACTCGTTCAATACTGATATCACACACTGGTAACACATTCAAGACTGATATCACACACTGTTAACACATTCAATACTGAAATCACACACTGTTAACACATTCAATACTGATATCACACAGTGTTAACGCATTCAATACTGATACCACACAGTTTTAACACATTCAATACTGACCTCACACGCTGTTAACACATTCAATACTGATATCACACAGTGTTAACATATCCAATACTGATATCACACAGTTTTAACACATTCAATACTGATCTCACACAATGTTAACATATTCAATACTGGTATCACACACTGTTAACAGATTCAATACTGATATCACACACTATTAACACATACAGTACTGATATCACACACTGTTAACACATTCAATACTGATATCACACACTGTTAACACATTCAATACTGATATCACACACTGTTAACACATTCAATACTGATATCACAGTGTTTACTCATTCAATACTGATATCACACAGTGTTAACACATACAATCCTGATATCACACAGTGCTAACACATTCAATACTGATATCACATAGTGTTAACACATCCAATACTGGTATCACACTGTTTTAACACATTCAATACTGATATCACACACTGTTAACACATTCAATACTGGTATCACACACTGTTAAGACATTCAATACTGATATCACACTGTTAACAGATTCAACAATGATATCACACAGTGTTAACACATTCAATACTGATATCACACACTGTTAACACATTCAATACTGATATCACGCTGTGTTAACACATTCAATATAGATATCACACAGTGTGAACACATTCATTGGGGCAGCACGGTAGCATAGTGGTTAGCACAATTGCTTCACAGCTCCAGGGTCCCAGGGTCGATTCCCGGCTTGGGTCACTATCTGCGCGGAGTCTGCACGTTCTCCCCGTGTTCGCGTGGGTTTCCTCCGGGTGCTCCGGTTTCCTCCCACAGTCCAAAGATGTGCAGGCTAGGTGAATTGGCCATGCTAAATTGCCCTTAGTGTCCAAAATTGCCCTTAGTGCCGGGTGGGGTTACTGGGACAGGGTGGAGGTATGGGCTTGGGTAGGGTGCTCTTTCCAAAAGAGCCGGTTCAGACTCGATGGGCCGAATGGCCTCCTTCTGCACTGTAAATTCTATGATCTATGATCTATGATCTATTACTGATATCACACAATGTTAACACATTCATTACTGATATCACACAGTATTATCACAGTCAATACTGATATCACACACTGTTAACACATTCATTACTGATATCACACAATGTTAACACATTCAATACGGATATCACAGTATGTACAAATTCAATACTGATATCACACAGTGTTAACACATTCAGTGCAATATCACACAGTGTTAACACATTTATTACTGATATCACACACTATTAACACATTCAATACTGATATCACACATTGTTAACACATTCAATACTGATATCACACAGTGTTAACAAATTCAATACTGATATCACACACTGTTAACACATTCAATTCTGATATCACACACTGTTAACACATTCAATACTGATATCACACACTGTTAACACATTCAATACTGATTATCACACACTGTTAACACATTCAATTCTGATATCACACACTGTTAACACATTCATTATTGATATCACACCTTGTTTACAAATTCAATACTGATATCACACACAGTTAACACATTCAATACTGATATCACACAGTGTTAACGCATTCAATACTGATACCACACAGTTTTACCACATTCAATACTGAGATCACACACTGTTAACACATTCAATACTGATATCATACAGTGTTAACACATTCAATACTGATATCACACACTGTTAACACATTCATTACTGATGTGACACACTGTTAACACATTCAATACTGATATCACACAGTTTTACCACATTCAATACTGAGATCACACACTGTTAACACATTCAATACTGATATCACACACTGTTAACACATTCAATACTGGAAAACTCACTGTTTACACATTCAATACTGATATCAAACCGTGTTAACACATTCAATACTGATATCACAGTTTTTACACATTCAATACTGATATCACAGAGTTCAGACATTCAATACTAATATCACACACTGTTAACACATTCAATACTGTTATCACACACTGTTAACACATTCATTACTGATATCACACACTGTTAACACATTCAATACTGATATCACACAGATTTAACACATCCAAAACTGATATCACACACTGTTAACACATTCAATACTGATATCACACAGTGTTAACGCATTCAATACTGATAGAACACAGTTTTAACACTTTCAATACTGATATCACGCAGTGTTAACACATTCAATACTGATATCACACATTGTTAACACGCTCAATACTGAAATCACACAGTGTTACCACATTCAATACTGATATCACACTCTCTTAACACATTCAATACTGATATCACACAGTGTTAACACATTCAATACTGGTATCACACACTGTTAACACGTTCAATACTGATATCACACACTGTTAACACATTCAATACTGATATCACACACTGTTAACACATTCAATACTGAAATCACACACTATTAACACATTCAATACTGATATCACACAGTGTTAACATATTCAATACTGATAATACAACTTATTAACACATTCATTACTGATATCACATAGTGTTAACACATTCAATACTGATACCACACTCTGTCGACACATCCAATACTGATATCATACAGTGTTAACACATTCAATACTGATATCACACACTCTTAACACATTCATTACTGATGTGACACACTGTTAACACATTCAATACTGATATCACACAGTGTTAACACATTCAATACTGATATCTCACAGTTTTACCACATTCAATACTGAGATCACACACTGTTAACACATTCAATACTGATATCAGACAGTGTTAACACATTCAATATAGAAATCACACAGTGTGAACACATTCATTGGGGCAGCACCGAAGCATAGTGGTTAGCACAATTGCTTCACAGCTCCAGGGTCCCAGGTTCGATTCCCGGCTTCGGTCACTGTCTGTGCGGAGTCTGCACGTTCTCCCCGTGTGTGCGTGGGTTTCCTCCGGGTGCTCCGGTTACCTCCCACAGTCCAAAGATGTGCAGGTTAGGTGAATTGGCCATGCTAAATTGCCCTTCGTGTCCAAAATTGCCCTTAGTGCCGGATGGGGTTACTGGGACAGGGTGGAGGTATGGGCTTGGGTAGACTGCTCTTTCCAAAAGAGCCGGTTCAGACTCGATGGGCCGAATGGCCTCCTTCTGCACTGTAAATTCTATGATCTATGATCTATGATCTATTACTGATATCACACAATGTTAACACATTCATTACTGATATCACACAGTATAATCACAGTCAATACTGATATCACACACTGTTCACACATTCAATACTGGTATCACACACTGTTAACTCGTTCAATACTGATATCACACACTGGTAACACATTCAAGACTGATATCACACACTGTTAACACATTCAATACTGAAATCACACACTGTTAACACATTCAATACTGATATCACACAGTGTTAACGCATTCAATACTGATACCACACAATTTTAACACATTCAATACTGACCTCACACGCTGTTAACACATTCAATACTGATATCACACAGTGTTAACATATCCAATACTGATATCACACAGTTTTAACACATTCAATACTGATCTCACACAATGTTAACATATTCAATACTGGTATCACACACTGTTAACAGATTCAATACTGATATCACACACTATTAACACATACAGTACTGATATCACACACTGTTAACACATTCAATACTGATATCACACACTGTTAACACATTCAATACTGACATCACACACTGTTAACACATTCAATACTGATATCACAGTGTTTACTCATTCAATACTGATATCACACAGTGTTAACACATACAATCCTGATATCACACAGTGCTAACACATTCAATACTGATATCACATAGTGTTAACACATCCAATACTGGTATCACACTGTTTTAACACATTCAATACTGATATCACACACTGTTAACACATTCAATACTGGTATCACACACTGTTAAGACATTCAATACTGATATCACACTGTTAACAGATTCAACAATGATATCACACAGTGTTAACACATTCAATACTGATATCACACACTGTTAACACATTCAATACTGATATCACGCTGTGTTAACACATTCAATATAGATATCACACAGTGTGAACACATTCATTGGGGCAGCACGGTAGCATAGTGGTTAGCACAATTGCTTCACAGCTCCAGGGTCCCAGGGTCGATTCCCGGCTTGGGTCACTATCTGCGCGGAGTCTGCACGTTCTCCCCGTGTTCGCGTGGGTTTCCTCCGGGTGCTCCGGTTTCCTCCCACAGTCCAAAGATGTGCAGGCTAGGTGAATTGGCCATGCTAAATTGCCCTTAGTGTCCAAAATTGCCCTTAGTGCCGGGTGGGGTTACTGGGACAGGGTGGAGGTATGGGCTTGGGTAGGGTGCTCTTTCCAAAAGAGCCGGTTCAGACTCGATGGGCCGAATGGCCTCCTTCTGCACTGTAAATTCTATGATCTATGATCTATGATCTATTACTGATATCACACAATGTTAACACATTCATTACTGATATCACACAGTATTATCACAGTCAATACTGATATCACACACTGTTAACACATTCATTACTGATATCACACAATGTTAACACATTCAATACGGATATCACAGTATGTACAAATTCAATACTGATATCACACAGTGTTAACACATTCAGTGCAATATCACACAGTGTTAACACATTTATTACTGATATCACACACTATTAACACATTCAATACTGATATCACACATTGTTAACACATTCAATACTGATATCACACAGTGTTAACAAATTCAATACTGATATCACACACTGTTAACACATTCAATTCTGATATCACACACTGTTAACACATTCAATACTGATATCACACACTGTTAACACATTCAATACTGATTATCACACACTGTTAACACATTCAATTCTGATATCACACACTGTTAACACATTCATTATTGATATCACACCTTGTTTACAAATTCAATACTGATATCACACACAGTTAACACATTCAATACTGATATCACACAGTGTTAACGCATTCAATACTGATACCACACAGTTTTAACACATTCAATACTGATATCACACAGTGTTAACACATTCAATACTGATATCACACAGTTTTACCACATTCAATACTGAGATCACACACTGTTAACACATTCAATACTGATATCACACACTGTTAACACATTCAATACTGGAAAACTCACTGTTTACACATTCAATACTGATATCAAACCGTGTTAACACATTCAATACTGATATCACAGTTTTTACACATTCAATACTGATATCACAGAGTTCAGACATTCAATACTAATATCACACACTGTTAACACATTCAATACTGTTATCACACACTGTTAACACATTCATTACTGATATCACACACTGTTAACACATTCAATACTGATATCACACAGTTTTAACACTTTCAATACTGATATCACGCAGTGTTAACACATTCAATACTGATATCACACAGTGTTAACACGCTCAATACTGAAATCACACAGTGTTACCACATTCAATACTGATATCACACTCTCTTAACACATTCAATACTGATATCACACAGTGTTAACACATTCAATACTGGTATCACACACTGTTAACACGTTCAATACTGATATCACACACTGTTAACACATTCAATACTGATATCACACACTGTTAACACATTCAATACTGAAATTACACACTATTAACACATTCAATACTGATATCACACATTGTTAACACATTCAATACTGATAATACAACTTATTAACACATTCATTACTGATATCACATAGTGTTAACACATTCAATACTGATACCACACTCTGTTAACACATTCAATACTGATATCATACAGTGTTAACACATTCAATACTGATATCACACACTGTTAACACATTCATTACTGATGTGACACACTGTTAACACATTCAATACTGATATCACACAGTTTTACCACATTCAATACTGAGATCACACACTGTTAACACATTCAATACTGATATCACACAGTGTTAACACGCTCAATACTGAAATCACACAGAGTTACCACATTCAATACTGATATCACACACTGTTAACTCGTTCAATACTGATATCACACACTGGTAACACATTCAAGACTGATATCACACACTGTTAACACATTCAATACTGAAATCACACATTGTTAACGCATTCAATACTGATATCACACACTGATAACACATTTAGTACTGATATCACACCTTTAGCACATTCAATACTGATATCACACAGTGTTAACAAATTCAATACTGATATCACACACTGTTAACACATTCAATTCTGATATCACACACTGTTAACACATTCAATACTGATATCACACACTGTTAACACATTCAATACTGATTATCACACACTGTTAACACATTCAATTCTGATATCACACACTGTTAACACATTCATTATTGATATCACACCTTGTTTACAAATTCAATACTGATATCACACACAGTTAACACATTCAATACTGATATCACACAGTTTTACCAAATTCAATACTGAGACCACACACTGTTAACACATTCAATACTGATATCACACAGTGTTAACGCATTCAATACTGATACCACACAGTTTTAACACATTCAATACTGATCTCACACACTGTTAACACATTCAATACTGATATCACACAGTGTTAACATATCCATTACTGATATCACATAGTTTTAATACATTCAATACTGATATCACACACTGTTAACACATTCAATACTGATTTCACACACTGTTAAGACATTCAATGCTGAAATCACACTGTTAACACATTCAATACTAATAACACACACTGATAACACATTTAGTACTGATATCACACCCTGTTTACAAATTCAATACTGATATCACACACTGTTAACACATTCAATACTGATTTCACACACTGTTATGACATTCAATGCTGAAATCACACTGTTAACACATTCAATACTGATATCACACACTGATAACACATTTAGTACTGATATCACACACAGTTAACCCATTCAATACTGATATCACACAGTGTTAACACATTCAATACTGATATCACACAGTTTTAACACATTCAATACTGAGATCACACACTGTTAACACATTCAATACTGATATCACACAGTGTTAACGCATTCAATACTGATACCACACAGTTTTAACACATTCAATACTGACCTCACACGCTGTTAACACATTCAATACTGATATCACACAGTGTTAACATATCCAATACTGATATCACACAGTTTTAACACATTCAATACTGATCTCACACAATGTTAACATATTCAATACTGGTATCACACACTGTTAACAGATTAAATACTGATATCACACACTATTAACACATACAATACTGATATCACACACTGTTAACACATTCAATACTGATATCACACACTGTTAACACATTCAATACTGATATCACACACTGTTAACACATTCAATACTGATATCACAGTGTTTACTCATTCAATACTGATATCACACAGTGTTAACACATACAATCCTGATATCACACAGTGCTAACACATTCAATACTGATATCACATAGTGTTAACACATCCAATACTGGTATCACACTGTTTTAACACATTCAATACTGATATCACACACTGTTAACACATTCAATACTGGTATCACACACTGTTAAGACATTCAATACTGATATCACACTGTTAACAGATTCAACAATGATATCACACAGTGTTAACACATTCAATACTGATATCACACACTGTTAACACATTCAATACTGATATCACGCTGTGTTAACACATTCAATATAGATATCACACAGTGTGAACACATTCATTGGGGCAGCACGGTAGCATAGTGGTTAGCACAATTGCTTCACAGCTCCAGGGTCCCAGGGTCGATTCCCGGCTTGGGTCACTATCTGCGCGGAGTCTGCACGTTCTCCCCGTGTTCGCGTGGGTTTCCTCCGGGTGCTCCGGTTTCCTCCCACAGTCCAAAGATGTGCAGGCTAGGTGAATTGGCCATGCTAAATTGCCCTTAGTGTCCAAAATTGCCCTTAGTGCCGGGTGGGGTTACTGGGACAGGGTGGAGGTATGGGCTTGGGTAGGGTGCTCTTTCCAAAAGAGCCGGTTCAGACTCGATGGGCCGAATGGCCTCCTTCTGCACTGTAAATTCTATGATCTATGATCTATGATCTATTACTGATATCACACAATGTTAACACATTCATTACTGATATCACACAGTATTATCACAGTCAATACTGATATCACACACTGTTAACACATTCATTACTGATATCACACAATGTTAACACATTCAATACGGATATCACAGTATGTACAAATTCAATACTGATATCACACAGTGTTAACACATTCAGTGCAATATCACACAGTGTTAACACATTTATTACTGATATCACACACTATTAACACATTCAATACTGATATCACACATTGTTAACACATTCAATACTGATATTACACACTATTAACACATTCAATACTGATATCACACACTGTTAACACATTCAATACTGGAAAACGCACTGTTTACACATTCAATACTGATATCAAACCGTGTTAACACATTCAATACTGATATCACAGTTTTTACACATTCAATACTGATATCACAGAGTTAACACATTCAATACTAATATCACACACTGTTAACACATTCAATACTGTTATCACACACTGTTAACACATTCATTACTGATATCACATACTGTTAACACATTCAATACTGATATCACACAGTTTTAACACATCCAAAACTGATATCACACACTGTTCACACATTCAATACTGATATCACACAGTGTTAACGCATTCAATACTGATATAACACAGTTTTAACACTTTCAATACTGATATCACGCAGTGTTAACACATTCAATACTGATATCACACAGTGTTAACACGCTCAATACTGAAATCACAGTGTTACCACATTCAATACTGATATCACACTCTGTTAACACATTCAATACTGATATCACACACTGTTAACATATTCAATACTGGTATCACACACTGTTAACACGTTCAATACTGATATCACACACTGTTAACACATTCAATACTGATATCACACACTGTTAACACATTCAATACTGAAATCACACACTGTTAACACATTCAATACTGATATCACACACTGGTAACACATTCAATACTGATATCACACACTGGTAACACATTCAATACTGATATCACACCTTTAGCACATTCAATACTTATATCACACAGTGTTAACACATTCAATACTGATATCACACACTGTTAACACATTCAATACTGATATCACACAGTGTTAGCACATTCAATACTGATTTCACACACTGTTATGACATTCAATGCTGAAATCACACTGTTAACACATTCAATACTGATATCAAACCGTGTTAACACATTCAATACTGATATCACAGTTTTTACACATTCAATACTGATATCACAGAGTTAACACATTCAATACTAATATCACACACTGTTAACACATTCAATACTGTTATCACACACTGTTAACACATTCATTACTGATATCACATACTGTTAGCACATTCAATACTGATATCACACAGTTTTAACACATCCAAAACTAATATGACACACTCTTCACACATTCAATACTTATATCACACAGTGTTAACGCATTCAATACTGATATAACACAGTTTTAACACTTTCAATACTGATATCACGCAGTGTTAACACATTCAATACTGACATCACACAGTGTTAACACGCTCAATACTGAAATCACACAGTGTTACCACATTCAATACTGATATCACACTCTGTTAACACATTCAATACTGATATCACACACTGTTAACATATTCAATACTGGTATCACACACTGTTAACACGTTCAATACTGATATCACACACTGTTAACACATTCAATACTGATATCACACACTGTTAACACATTCAATACTGAAATCACACACTGTTAACACATTCAATACTGATATCACACACTGGTAACACATTCAATACTGATATCACACACTGGTAACACATTCAATACTGATATCACACCTTTAGCACATTCAATACTGATATCACACAGTGTTAACACATTCAATACTGATATCACACACTGTTAACACATTCAATACTGATATCACACACTGTTAACACATTCAATACTGATATAACACTGTTAAAACATTCAATACTGATATCACACACTGTTAACACATTCATTACTGATATCACACCCTGTTTACAAATTCAATACTGATATCACACACTGTTAACACATTCAATACTGATATCACACAGTGTTAGCACATTCAATACTGATTTCACACACTGTTATGACATTCAATGCTGAAATCACACTGTTAACACATTCAAGACTGATATCACACACTGATAACACATTTAGTACTGATATCACACACAGTTAACACATTCAATACTGATATCTCACAGTGTTAACACATTCAATACTGATATCACACAGTTATAACACATTCAATACTGAGATCACACACTGTTAACACATTCAATACTGATATCACACAGTGTTAACGCATTCAATACTGATACCACACATTTTCAACACATTCAATACTGACCTCACACGCTGTTAACACATTCAATACTGATATCACACAGTGTTAACATATCCAATACTGATATCACACAGTTTTAACACATTCAATACTGATCTCACACAATGTTAACACATTCAATACTGGTATCACACACTGTTAACAGATTCAATACTGATATCACACACTATTAACACATACAATACTGATATCACACACTGTTAACACATTCAATACTGATATCACACACTGTTAACACATTGAATACTGATATCACACACTGTTAACACATTCAATACTGATATCACAGTGTTTACTCATTCAATACTGATATCACACAGTGTTAACACACAAAATCCTGATATCACACAGTGCTAACACATTCAATACTGATATCACATAGTGTTAACAGATCCAATACTGGTATCACACTGTTTTAACACATTCAATACTGATATCACACACTGTTAACACATTCAATACTGGTATCACACACTGTTAAGACATTCAATACTGATATCACACACTGTTAACACATTCAATACTGAAATCACACACTGTTAACGCATTCGATACTGATATCACACACTGGTAACACATTCAATAAAGATATCACACCTTTAGCACATTCAATACTGATATCACACAGTGTTAACACATTCAATACTGATATCACACACTGTTAACACATTCAATACTGATATCACACAGTGTTAGCACATTCAATACTGATTTCACACACTGTTATGACATTCAATGCTGAAATAACACTGTTAACACATTCAATACTGATATCAAACCGTGTTAACACATTCAATACTGATATCACAGTTTTTACACATTCAATACTGATATCACAGAGTTAACACATTCAATACTAATATCACACACTGTTAACACATTCAATACTGTTATCACACACTGTTAACACATTCATTACTGATATCACATACTGTTAGCACATTCAATACTGATATCACACAGTTTTAACACATCCAAAACTAATATGACACACTCTTCACACATTCAATACTGATATCACACAGTGTTAACGCATTCAATACTGATATAACACAGTTTTAACACTTTCAATACTGATATCACGCAGTGTTAACACATTCAATACTGACATCACACAGTGTTAACACGCTCAATACTGAAATCACACAGTGTTACCACATTCAATACTGATATCACACTCTGTTAACACATTCAATACTGATATCACACACTGTTAACATATTCAATACTGGTATCACACACTGTTAACACGTTCAATACTGATATCACACACTGTTAACACATTCAATACTGATATCACACACTGTTAACACATTCAATACTGAAATCACACACTGTTAACACATTCAATACTGATATCACACACTGGTAACACATTCAATACTGATATCACACACTGGTAACACATTCAATACTGATATCACACCTTTAGCACATTCAATACTGATATCACACAGTGTTAACACATTCAATACTGATATCACACACTGTTAACACATTCAATACTGATATCACACACTGTTAACACATTCAATACTAATATAACACTGTTAAAACATTCAATACTGATATCACACACTGTTAACACATTCATTACTGATATCACACCCTGTTTACAAATTCAATACTGATATCACACACTGTTATCACACACTGTTAACACATTCAATACTGATATCACACAGTGTTAGCACATTCAATACTGATTTCACACACTGTTATGACATTCAATGCTGAAATTACACTGTTAACACATTCAAGACTGATATCACACACTGATAACACAATTAGTACTGATATCACACACAGTTAACACATTCAATACTGATATCACACAGTGTTAACACATTCAATACTGATATCACACAGTTATAACACATTCAATACTGAGATCACACACTGTTAACACATTCAATACTGATATCACACAGTGTTAACGCATTCAATACTGATACCACACAGTTTTAACACATTCAATACTGACCTCACACGCTGTTAACACATTCAATACTGATATCACACAGTGTTAACATATCCAATACTGATATCACACAGTTTTAACACATTCAATACTGATCTCACACAATGTTAACACATTCAATACTGGTATCACACACTGTTAACAGATTCAATACTGATATCACACACTATTAACACATACAATACTGATATCACACACTGTTAACACATTCAATACTGATATCACACACTGTTAACACATTGAATACTGATATCACACACTGTTAACACATTCAATACTGATATCACAGTGTTTACTCATTCAATACTGATATCACACAGTGTTAACACATAAAATCCTGATATCACACAGTGCTAACACATTCAATACTGATATCACATAGTGTTAACAGATCCAATACTGGTATCACACTGTTTTAACACATTCAATACTGATATCACACACTGTTAACACATTCAATACTGGTATCACACACTGTTAAGACATTCAATACTGATATCACACACTGTTAACACATTCAATACTGAAATCACACACTGTTAACGCATTCGATACTGATATCACACACTGGTAACACATTCAATAAAGATATCACACCTTTAGCACATTCAATACTGATATCACACAGTGTTAACACATTCAATACTGATATCACACACTGTTAACACATTCAATACTGATATCACACACTGTTAACACATTCAATACTGATATCACACTGTTAAAACATTCAATACTGATATCACACACTGTTAACACATTCATTACTGATATCACACCCTGTTTACAAATTCAATACTGATATCACACACTGTTAACACATTCAATACTGATATCACACAGTGTTAGCACATTCAATACTGATTTCACACACTGTTATGACATTCAATGCTGAAATCACACTGTTAACACATTCAATACTGATATCACAAACTGATAACACATTTAGTACTGATATCACACACAGTTAACACATTCAATACTGATATCAAACAGTGTTAACACATTCAATACTGATTTCACACAGTTTTAACACATTCAATACTGATATCACACACTGTTAACACATTCATTACTGATATCACACCCTGTATACAAATTCAATATTGATATCACACACTGTTAACACATTCAATACTGATATCACACGGTGTTAGCACATTCAATACTGATTTCACACACTGTTATGACATTCAATGCTGAAATCACACTATTAACACATTCAATACTGATATCACACACTGATAACACATTTAGTACTGATATCACACACAGTTAACACATTCAATACTGATATCACACAGTGTTAACACATTCAATACTGATATCACACAGTTTTAACACATTCAATACCGAGATCACACACTGTTAACACATTCAATACTGATATCACATAGTGTTAACGCATTCAATACTGATACCACACAGTTTTAACACATTCAATACTGACCTCACACGCTGTTGACACATTCAATACTGATATCACACAGTGTTAACATATCCAATACTGATATCACACAGTTTTAACACATTCAATACTGATCTCACACAATGTTAACACATTCAATACTGGTATCACACACTGTTAACACATTCAATACTGATATCACACACTGTTAACACATTCAATACTGATATTACACACTATTAACACATTCAATACTGATATCACAGTGTTTACTCATTCAACACTGATATCACACAGTGTTATCACATACAATCCTGATATCACACAGTGCTAACACATTCAATACTGATATCACATAGTGTTAACACCCCCAATACTGGTATCACACTGTTTTAACACATTCAATACTGATATCACACACTGTTAACACATTCAATACTGGTATCACACACTGTTAAGACATTCAATACTGATATCACACTGTTAACAGATTCAACAATGATATCACACAGTGTTAACACATTCAATACTGATATCACACACTGTTAACACATTAAATACTGATATCACGCTGTGTTAACACATTCAGTATAGATATCACACAGTGTGAACACATTCATTGGGGCAGCACGGTAGCATAGTGGTTAGCACAATTGCTTCACAGCTCCAGCGTCCCAGGTTCGATTCCCGGCTTGGGTCACTGTCTGTGCGGAGTCGCACGTTCTCCCCGTGTGCGCGTGGGTTTCCTCCGGGTGCTCCGGTTTCCTCCCACAGTCCAAAGATGTGCAGGTTAGGTGAATTGGCCATGCTAAATTGCCCTTCGTGTCCAAAATTGCCCTTAGTGCCGGGTGGGGTTACTGGGACAGGGTGGAGGTATGGGCTTGGGTAGGGTGCTCTTTCCAAAAGAGCCGGTTCAGACTCGATGGGCCGAATGGCCTCCTTCTGCACTGTAAATTCTATGATCTATGATCTATGATCTATTACTGATATCACACAATGTTAACACATTCATTACTGATATCACACAGTATTATCACAGTCAATACTGATATCACACACTGTTAACACATTCATTACTGATATCACACAATGTTAACACATTCAATACTGATATCACAGTATGTACAAATTCAATACTGATATCACACAGTGTAAACACATTCAGTACAATATCCCACAGTGTTAACACATTTATTACTGATATCACACACTATTAACACATTCAATACTGATATCACACATTCAATACTGATATTACACACTATTAACACATTCAAAACTGATATCACACACTGTTAACACATTCAATACTGGAAAACGCACTGTTTACACATTCAATACTGATATCAAACCGTGTTAACACATTCAATACTGATATCACAGTTTTTACACATTCAATACTGATATCACAGAGTTAACACATTCAATACTAATATCACACACTGTTAACACATTCAATACTGATATCACACAGTTTTAACACATTCAATACTGACATCACACAGTTTTAACACATCCAAAACTGATATCACACACTGTTAACACATTCAATACTGATATCACACAGTGTTAACGCATTCAATATGATATAACACAGTTTTAACACTTTCAATACTGATATCACGCAGTGTTAACACATTCAATACTGATATCACACAGTGTTAACACGCTCAATACTGAAATCACACAGTGTTACCACATTCAATACTGATATCACACTCTGTTAACACATTCAATACTGATATCACACGGTGTTAACACATTCAATACTGATATCACACACTGTTAACACATTCAATACTGATATCACACACTGTTAACACATTCAATACTGATATCACACTGTTAAAACATTCAATACTGATATCACACACTGTTAACACATTCATTACTGATATCACACCCGGTTTACAAATTCAATACTGATATCACACACTGTTAACACATTCAATACTGATATCACACAGTGTTAGCACATTCAATACTGATTTCACACACTGTTATGACATTCAATGCTGAAATCACACTGTTAACACATTCAACACTGATATCACACAGTGTTAACACATTCAATACTGATATCACACAGTTTTAACACATTCAATACTGAGATCACACACTGTTAACACATTCAATACTGATATCAGACAGTGTTAACGCATTCAATACTGATACCACACAGTTTTAACACATTCAATACTGACCTCACACGCTGTTAACACATTCAATACTGATATCACACAGTGTTAACATATCCAATACTGATATCACACAGTTTTAACACATTCAATACTGATCTCACACAATGTTAACACATTCAATACTGGTATCACACACTGTTAACAGATTCAATACTGATATCACACACTATTAACACATACAATACTGATATCACACACTGTTAACACATTCAATGCTGATATCACACACTGTTAACACATTCAATACTGATATCACACACTGTTAACACATTCAATACTGATATCACAGTGTTTACTCATTCAATACTGATATCACACAGTGTTAACACATACAATCCTGATATCACACAGTGCTAACACATTCAATACTGATATCACATAGTGTTAACACATTCAATACTGATATCACGCTGTGATAACACATTCAATATAGATATCACACAGTGTGAACACATTCATTGGGGCAGCACGGTAGCATAGTGGTTAGCACAATTGCTTCACAGCTCCAGGGTCCCAGGTTCGATTCCCGGCTTGGGTCACTGTCTGTGCGGAGTCTGCACGTTCTCCCCATGTGCGCGTGGGTTTCCTCCGGGTACTCCGGTTTCCTCCCACAGTCCAAAGATGTGCAGGTTAGGTGAATTGGCCATGCTAAATTGCCCTTAGTGTCCAATATTGCCCTTAGTGCCGGGTGGGGTTACTGGGACAGGGTGGAGGTATGGGCTTGGGTAGGGTGCTCTTTCCAAAAGAGCCGGTTCAGACTCGATGGGCCGAATGGCCTCCTTCTGCACTGTAAATTCTATGATCTATGATCTATGATCTATTACTGATATCACACAATGTTAACACATTCATTACTGATATCACACAGTATTATCACAGTCAATACTGATATCACACACTGTTAACACATTCAATACGGATATCACACAATGTTAACACATTCAATATTGATATTGCACAGTGTTAACACATACATTACTGATATCACATCCTGTTTACAAATTCAATACTGATATCACACACTGTTAACCCATTCAATACTGATATCACACAGTGTTAGGACATTCAATACTGATTTCACACACTGTTATGACATTCAATGCTGAAATCACACTGTTAACACATTCAATACTGATATCACACACTGATAACACATTTAGTACTGATATCACACACAGTTAACACATTCAATACTGACATCACACAGTGTTAACACATTCAATACTGATATCACACAGTTTTAACACATTCAATACTGAGATCACACACTGTTAACACATTCAATACTGATATCACACAGTGTTAACGCATTCAATACTGATACCACACAGTTTTAACACATTCAATACTGACCTCACACGCTGTTAACACATTCAATACTGATATCACACAGTGATAACATATCCAATACTGATATCACACAGTTTTAACACATTCAATACTGATCTCACACAATGATAACACATTCAATACTGGTATCACACACTGTTAACAGATTCAATACTGATATCACACTCTATTAACACATACAATACTGATACCACACACTGTTAACACGTTCAATACTGATATCACACACTGTTAACACATTCAATACTGATATCACACAGTGCTAACACATACAATACTGATATCACACACTGTTAACACATTCAATACTGATATCACACACTGTTAACACATTCAATACTGATATCACACACTGTTAACACATTCAATACTGATATCACAGTGTTTACTCATTCAATACTGATATCACACAGTGTTAACACAGACAATCCTGATATCACACAGTGCTAACACATTCAATACTGATATCACATAGTGTTAGCACATCCAATACTGGTATCACACTGTTTTAACACATTCAATACTGACATCACACACTGTTAACACATTCAATACTGGTATCACACACTGTTAAGACATTCAATACTGATATCACACTGTTAACAGATTCAACAATGATATCACACAGTGTTAACACATTCAATACTGATATCACACACTGTTAACAAATTCAATACTGGTATCACACACTGTTAAGACATTCAATACTGATATCACACTGTTAACAGATTCAACAATGATATCACACAGTGTTAACACATTCAATACTGATATCACACACTGTTAACACATTCAATACTGATATCACGCTGTGTTAACACATTCAATATAGATATCACACAGTGTGAACACATTCATTGGGGCAGCACGGTAGCATAGTGGTTAGCACAATTGCTTCACAGCTCCAGGGTCCCAGGTTCGATTCCCGGCTTGGGTCACTGTCTGTGCGGAGTCTGCACGTTCTCCCCGTGTGTGCGTGGGTTTCCTCCGGGTGCTCCGGTTTCCTCCCACAGTCCAAAGATGTGCAGGTTAGGTGAATTGGCCATGCTAAATTGCCCTTAGTGTCCAAAATTGCCCTTAGTGCCGGGTGGGGTTACTGGGACAGGGTGGAGGTATGGGCTTGGGTAGACTGCTCTTTCCAAAAGAGCCGGTTCAGACTCGATGGGCCGAATGGCCTCCTTCTGCACTGTAAATTCTATGATCTATGGTCTATGATCTATTACTGATATCACACAATGTTAACACATTCATTACTGATATCACACAGTATAATCACAGTCAATACTGATATCACACACTGTTAACACATTCAATCCTGATATCACACTGTTAACACATTCAATACGGATATCACACAATGTTAACACATTCAATATTGATATCGCACAGTGTTAACACATTCAATACTGATATCACACAGTGTGAACACATTCAATACTGATATCACGCAGTGTTAACACATCCAATACTGAGACCACAGAGTGTTAACACATGCAATACTGATATCACACAGTGTTAACACTTTGATTACATATGTCACATAGTATTCACACATTCAATACTGATATCACACAGTGTTAACACATTCAGTACAATATCAGACAGTGTTAACACATTCAGTACAATATCAGACAGTGTTAACACATTTACTACTGATCTCACACACTATTAACACATTCAATACTGATATCACACATTGTTAACACATTCCATACTGATAAAACACCCTATTAACACATTCAATACTGATATCACACAGTGTTAACACATTCAATACTGGAAAACTCAATGTTTACACATTCAATACTGATATCACACAGTGTTAACACATTCAATACTGATATCACACAGTTGTTAACACATTCAATACTGATATCACACAGTGTTTACACATTCAATACTGATATCACACACTGTTAACACATTCAATACTGATATCACAGTGTTTACACATTCAATACTGATATCACACAGTGCTAACACATTCAATACTGATATCAAACCGTGTTAACACATTCAATACTGATATCAAAGATTTTACACATTCAATACTGATATCACAGTGTTAACACATTCAATACTGATATCACACTGTTTTAACACATTCAATACTGATATCACACACTGCTAACACATTCAATACTGGCATCAAACACTGTTAACACATTCAATACTGATATCACTCTGTTAACACATTTAACTCTGATATCACACATTGTTAACACATTCAATACTGATATCACACCCTGTTAAAGCATTCAATACTGATATCACACTGTTGTTAACACATTCAATACTGATATCACACAGTGTTTACACATTCAATACTGATATCACACAATGTTAACACATTCAATACTGATATCACACAATGTTAACACATTCAATACTGATATCACAGTATTTACACATTCAATACTGATATCACACTGTGTTAACGCATTCAGTACAATATCACACAGTGTTAACACATTTATTACTGATTTCACACACTATTAACACATTCAATACTGATATCACACATTGTTAACACATTCAATACTGATATTACACACTATTAACACATTCAATACTGATATCACACACTGTTAACACATTCAATACTGATATCACACCCTGTTAAAGCATTCAATACTGATATCACACTGTGTTAACACATTCAATATAGATATCACATAGTGTTAACACATTCAATACTGATACCACACTCTGTTAACACATTCAATACTGATATCATACAGTGTTAACACATTCAATACTGATATCACACACTGTTAACACATTCATTACTGATGTGACACACTGTTAACACATTCAATACTGATATCACACAGTGTTAACACATTCAATACTGATATCACACAGTTTTACCACATTCAATTCTGAGATCACACACTGTTAACACATTCATTACTGATATCACACACTGTTAACACATTCAATACTGGAAAACTCACTGTTTACACATTCAATACTGATATCAAACCGTGTTAACACATTCAATACTGATATCACAGTTTTTACACATTCAATACTGATATCACAGAGTTCAGACATTCAATACTAATATCACACACTGTTAACACATTCAATACTGTTATCACACACTGTTAACACATTCATTACTGATATCACACACTGTTAACACATTCAATACTGATATCACACAGATTTAACACATCCAAAACTGATATCACACACTGTTAACACATTCAATACTGATATCACACAGTGTTAACGCATTCAATACTGATCGATCACAGTTTTAACACTTTCAATACTGATATCACGCAGTGTTAACACATTCAATACTGATATCACACAGTGTTAACACGCTCAATACTGAAATCACACAGTGTTACCACATTCAATACTGATATCACACTCTCTTAACACATTCAATACTGATATCACACAGTGTTAACACATTCAATACTGGTATCACACACTGTTAACACGTTCAATACTGATATCACACACTGTTAACACATTCAATACTGATATCACACACTGTTAACACATTCAATACTGAAATCACACACTATTAACACATTCAATACTGACATCACACATTGTTAACACATTCAATACTGATAATACAACTTATTAACACATTCATTACTGATATCACATAGTGTTAACACATTCAATACTGATACCACACTCTGTTAACACATTCAATACTGATATCATACAGTGTTAACACATTCAATACTGATATCACACACTGTTAACACATTCATTACTGATGTGACACACTGTTAACACATTCAATACTGGTATCACACACTGTTAACTCGTTCAATACTGATATCACACAGTGTTAACACGCTCAATACTGAAATCACACAGAGTTACCACATTCAATACTGATATCACACTCTGTTAACACATTCAATACTGATATCACACACTGATAACACATTTAGTACTGTATCACACACTGTTAACACATTCAATACTGGTATCACACACTGTTAACTCGTTCAATACTGATATCACGCACTGGTAACACATTCAAGACTGATATCACACACTGTTAACACATTCAATACTGAAATCACACACTGTTAACGCATTCAATACTGATATCACACACTGATAACACATTTAGTACTGATATCACACCTTTAGCACATTCAATACTGATATCACACACTGTTAACACATTCAATACTGATATCACACACTGTTAACACATTCAATACTGATTATCACACACTGTTAACACATTCAATTCTGATATCACACACTGTTAACACATTCATTATTGATATCACACCTTGTTTACAAATTCAATACTGATATCACACACTGTTAACACATTCAATACTGATATCACACAGTTTTACCAAATTCAATACTGAGACCACACACTGTTAACACATTCAATACTGATATCACACAGTGTTAATGCATTCAATACTAATACCACACAGTTTTAACACATTCAATACTGATATCACACAGTGTGAACACATTCAATACTGATATCACGCAGTGTTAACACATCCAATACTGAGACCACAGAGTGTTAACACATGCAATACTGATATCACACAGTGTTAACACTTTGATTACATATGTCACATAGTATTCACACATTCAATACTGATATCACACAGTGTTAACACATTCAGTACAATATCAGACGGTGTTAACACATTTACTACTGATCTCACACACTATTAACACATTCAATACTGATATCACACATTGTTAGCACATTCCATAATGATAAAACACCCTATTAACACATTCAATACTGATATCACACAGTGTTAACACATTCAATACTGGAAAACTCAATGTTTACACATTCAATACTGATATCACACAGTGTTAACACATTCAATACTGATATCACACAGTTGTTAACACATTCAATACTGATATCACACAGTGTTTACACATTCAATACTGATATCACACACTGTTAACACATTCAATACTGATATCACAGTGTTTACACATTCAATACTGATATCACACAGTGCTAACACATTCAATACTGATATCAAACCGTGTTAACATATTCAATACTGATATCACAGTTTTTACACATTCAATACAGATATCACAGAGTTCAGACATTCAATACTAATATCACACACTGTTAACACATTCAATACTGTTATCACACACTGTTAACACATTCATTACTGATATCACACACTGTTAACACATTCAATACTGATATCACACAGATTTAACACATCCAAAACTGATATCACACACTGTTAACACATTCAATACTGATATCACACAGTGTTAACGCATTCAATACTGATAGAACACAGTTTTAACACTTTCAATACTGATATCACGCAGTGTTAACACATTCAATACTGATATCACACAGTGTTAACACGCTCAATACTGAAATCACACAGTGTTACCACATTCAATACTGATATCACACTCTCTTAACACATTCAATACTGATATCACACAGTGTTAACACATTCAATACTGGTATCACACACTGTTAACACGTTCAATACTGATATCACACACTGTTAACACATTCAATACTGATATCACACACTGTTAACACATTCAATACTGAAATCACACACTGTTAACACATTCAATACTGATATCACACATTGTTAACACATTCAATACTGATAATACAACTTATTAACACATTCATTACTGATATCACATAGTGTTAACACATTCAATACTGATACCACACTCTGTTAACACATTCAATACTGATATCATACAGTGTTAACACATTCAATACTGATATCACACACTGTTAACACATTCATTACTGATGTGACACACTGTTAACACATTCAATACTGATATCACACAGTGTTAACACATTCAATACTGATATCACACAGTTTTACCACATTCAATACTGAGATCACACACTGTTAACACATTCAATACTGATATCAGGCAGTGTTAACACATTCAATATAGAAATCACACAGTGTGAACACATTCATTGGGGCAGCACCGAAGCATAGTGGTTAGCACAATTGCTTCACAGCTCCAGGGTCCCAGCTTCGATTCCCGGCTTGGGTCACTGTCTGTGCGGAGTCTGCACGTTCTCCCCGTGTGTGCGTGGGTTTCCTCCGGGTGCTCCGGTTACCTCCCACAGTCCAAAGATGTGCAGGTTAGGTGAATTGGCCATGCTAAATTGCCCTTAGTGTCCAAAATTGCCCTTAGTGCCGGGTGGGGTTACTGGGACAGGGTGGAGGTATGGGCTTGGGTAGACTGCTCTTTCCAAAAGAGCCGGTTCAGACTCGATGGGCCGAATGGCCTCCTTCTGCACTGTAAATTCTATGATCTATGATCTATTACTGATATCACACAATGTTAACACATTCATTACTGATATCACACAGTATAATCACAGTCAATACTGATATCACACACTGTTAACACATTCAATACTGTTATCACACACTGTTAACACATTCAATACTGATATCACACTGTTAACACATTCAATACGGATATCACACAATGTTAACACATTCAATGCTGATATCACATTGTGTGAACACATTCAATACTGATATCACGCAGTGTTAACACATCCAATACTGAGACCACAGAGTGTTAACACATGCAATACTGATATCACACAGTGTTAACACTTTGATTACATATGTCACATAGTATTCACACATTCAATACTGATATCACACAGTGTTAACACATTCAGTACAATATCAGACGGTGTTAACACATTTACTACTGATCTCACACACTATTAACACATTCAATACTGATATCACACATTGTTAACACATTCCATACTGATAAAACACCCTATTAACACATTCAATACTGATATCACACAGTGTTAACACATTCAATACAGGAAAACTCAATGTTTACACATTCAATACTGATATCACACAGTGTTAACACATTCAATACTGATATCACACAGTTGTTAACACATTCAATACTGATATCACACAGTGTTTACACATTCAATACTGATATCACACACTGTTAACACATTCAATACTGATATCACGCAGTGTTAACACATCCAATACTGAGACCACAGAGTGTTAACACATGCAATACTGATATCACACAGTGCTAACACATTCAATACTGATATCAAACCGTGTTAACACATTCAATACTGATATCAAAGTTTTTACACATTCAATACTGATATCACAGTGTTAACACATTCAATACTGATATCACACTGTTTTAACACATTCAATACTGATATCACACACTGTTAACACATTCAATACTGGCATCAAACACTGTTAACACATTCAATACTGATATCACTCTGTTAACACATTTAACTCTGATATCACACATTGTTAACACATTCAATACTGATATCACACCCTGTTAAAGCATTCAATACTGATATCACACTGTTGTTAACACATTCAATACTGATATCACACAGTGTTTACACATTCAATACTGATATCACACACTGTTAACACATTCAATACTGATATCACAGTGTTTACACATTCAATACTGATATCACACAGTGCTAACACATTCAATACTGATATCAAACCGTGTTAACACATTCAATACTGATATCAAAGTTTTTATACATTCAATACTGATATCACAGTGTTAACACATTCAATACTGATATCACACTGTTTTAACACATTCAATACTGATATCACACACTGTTAACACATTCAATACTGGCATCAAACACTGTTAACACATTCAATACTGATATCACTCTGTTAACACATTTAACTCTGATATCACACATTGTTAACACATTCAATACTGATATCACACCCTGTTAAAGCATTCAATACTGATATCACACTGTGTTAACACATTCAATATAGATATCACACAGTGTTAACACATTCATTACTGATATCACACAATGTTAACACATTCAATACTGATATCACAGTATTTACACTTTCAATACTGATATCACACAGTGTTAACGCATTCAGTACAATATCACACAGTGTTAACACATTTATTACTGATATCACACACTATTAACACATTCAATACTGATATCACACATTGTTAACACATTCAATACTGATATTACACACTATTAACACATTCAATACTGATATCACACACTGTTAACACATTCAATACTGATATCGCACCCTGTTAAAGCATTCAATACTGATATCACACTGTGTTAACACATTCAATATAGATATCACATAGTGTTAACACATTCAATACTGATACCACACTCTGTTAACACATTCAATACTGATATCATACAGTGTTAACACATTCAATACTGATATCACACACTGTTAACACATTCATTACTGATGTGACACACTGTTAACACATTCAATACTGATATCACACAGTGTTAACACATTCAATACTGATATCACACAGTTTTACCACATTCAATACTGAGATCATACAGTGTTAACACATTCAATACTGATATCACACACTGTTAACACATTCATTACTGATGTGACACACTGTTTACACATTCAATACTGATATCAAACCGTGTTAACACATTCAATACTGATATCACAGTTTTTACACATTCAATACTGATATTACACACTATTAACACATTCAATACTGATATTACACACTGGTAACACATTCAATACTGGAAAACTCACTGTTTACACATTCAATACTGATATTAATCCGTGTTAACACATTCAATACTGATATCACAGTTTTTACACATTCAATACTGATATCACAGAGTCCAGACATTCAATACTAATATCACACACTGTTAACACATTCAATACTGTTATCACACACTGTTAACACATTCATTACTGATATCACACACTGTTAACACATTCAATACTGATATCACACAGTGTTAACGCACTAAATACTGATAGACCACAGTTTTAACACTTTCAATACTGATATCACGCAGTGTTAACACATTCAATACTGATATCACACAGTGTTAACACGCTCAATACTGAAATCACACAGTGTTACCACATTCAATACTGATATCACACTCTGTTAACACATTCAATACTCATATCACACAGTGTTAACACATGTTCAATACTGATATCACACTCTGTTAACACATTCAATACTGATAATACAACCTATTAACACATTCACTACTGATATCACATAGTGTTAACACATTCAATACTGATATCACACTCTGTTAACACATTCAATATGATATCATACAATGTTAACACATTCAATACTGATATCACACACTGTTAACACATTCATTACTGATGTGACACACTGTTAACACATTCAATACTGATATCACACAGTGTTAACACATTCAATACTGATATCACACAGTTTTACCAAATTCAATACTGAGATCACACACTGTTAACACTTTCAATACTGATATCACACAGTGTTAACGCATTCAATACTGATACCACGCAGTTTTAACACATTCAATACTGATCTCACACACTGTTAACACATTCAATACTGATATCACACAGTGTTAACATATCCAATACTGATATCACATAGTTTTAATACATTCAATACTGATATCACACACTGTTAACACATTCAATACTGATTTCACACACTGTTAAGACATTCAATGCTGAAATCACACTGTTAACACATTCAATACTGATAACACACACTGATAACACATTTAGTACTGATATCACACACTGTTAACAAATTCAATACTGATATGACACATTGTTAACACATTCAATACTGATATTACACACTATTAACACATTCAATACTGATATCAGACACTGTTAACACATTCAATACTGGAAAACGCACTATTTACACATTCAATACTGATATCAAACCGTGTTAACACATTCAATACTGATATCACAGTTTTTACACATTCAATACTGATATCACAGAGTTAACACATTCAATACTAATATCACACACTGTTAACACATTCAATACTGTTATCACACACTGTTAACACATTCATTACTGATATCACACACTGTTCACACATTCAATACTGATATCACACAGTTTTAACACATCCAAAACTGATATCACACACTGTTAACACAGTCAATACTGATATCACACAGTGTTAACGCATTGAATACTGATAAAACACAGTTTTAACACTTTCAATCCTGATATCACACACTGGTAACACATTCAATACTGGAAAACTCACTGTTTACACATTCAATACTGATATTAAACCGTGTTAACACATTCAATACTGATATCACAGTTTTTACACATTCAATACTGATATCAGAGAGTTCAGACATTCAACACTAATATCACACACTGTTAACACATTCAATACTGTTATCACACACTGTTAACACATTCATTACTGATATCACGCACTGTTAACACATTCAATACTGATATCACACAGATTTAACACATCCAAAACTGATATCACACACTGTTAACACATTCAATACTGATATCACACAGTGTTAACGCATTCAATACTGATAGAACACAGTTTTAACACTTTCAATACTGATATCACGCAGTGTTAACACATTCAATACTGATATCACACAGTGTTAACACGCTCAATACTGAAATCACACAGTGTTACCACATTCAATACTGATATCACACTCTGTTAACACATTCAATACTCATATCACACAGTGTTAACACATTCAATACTCGTATCACACACTGTTAACACGTTCAATACTGATATCACACACTGTTAACACATTCAATACTGATATCACACACTGTTAACACATTCAATACTGATAATACAACCTATTAACACATTCACTACTGATATCACATAGTGTTAACACATTCAATACTGATATCACACTCTGTTAACACATTCAATATGATATCATACAATGTTAACACATTCAATACTGATATCACACACTGTTAACACATTCATTACTGATGTGACACACTGTTAACACATTCAATACTGATATCACACAGTGTTAACACATTCAATACTGATATCACACAGTTTTACCAAATTCAATACTGAGATCACACACTGTTAACACTTTCAATACTGATATCACACAGTGTTAACGCATTCAATACTGATACCACGCAGTTTTAACACATTCAATACTGATCTCACACACTGTTAACACATTCAATACTGATATCACACAGTGTTAACATATCCAATACTGATATCACAGAGTTTTAATACATTCAATACTGATATCACACACTGTTAACACATTCAATACTGATTTCACACACTGTTAAGACATTCAATGCTGAAATCACACTGTTAACACATTCAATACTGATAACACACACTGATAACACATTTAGTACTGATATCACACACTGTTAACAAATTCAATACTGATATGACACATTGTTAACACATTCAATACTGATATTACACACTATTAACACATTCAATACTGATATCAGACACTGTTAACACATTCAATACTGGAAAACGCACTATTTACACATTCAATACTGATATCAAACCGTGTTAACACATTCAATACTGATATCACAGTTTTTACACATTCAATACTGATATCACAGAGTTAACACATTCAATACTAATATCACACACTGTTAACACATTCAATACTGTTATCACACACTGTTAACACATTCATTACTGATATCACACACTGTTCACACATTCAATACTGATATCACACAGTTTTAACACATCCAAAACTGATATCACACACTGTTAACACATTCAATACTGATATCACACAGTGTTAACGCATTGAATACTGATAAAACACAGTTTTAACACTTTCAATCCTGATATCACACAGTGTTAACATATTCAATACTGATATCACACAGTGTTAACACGCTCAATACTGAAATCACACAGTGTTACCACATTCAATATTGATATCACACTCGGTTAACACATTCAATACTGATATCACACAGTGTTAACACATTCAATACTGGTATCACACACTGTTGAAACGTTCAATACTGATATCACACACTGGTAACACATTCAATACTGATATCACACATTGTTAACACATTCAATACTGATATTACACGCTATTAACACATTCAATACTGATATCACACACTGGTAACACATTCAATACTGGAAAACTCACTGTTTACACATTCAATACTGATATTAAACCGTGTTAACACATTCAATACTGATATCACAGTTTTTACACATTCAATACTGATATCACAGAGTTCAGACATTCAACACTAATATCACACACTGTTAACACATTCAATACTGTTATCACACACTGTTAACACATTCATTACTGATATCACGCACTGTTAACACATTCAATACTGATATCACACAGATTTAACACATCCAAAACTGATATCACACACTGTTAACACATTCAATACTGATATCACACAGTGTTAACGCATTCAATACTGATAGAACACAGTTTTAACACTTTCAATACTGATATCACGCAGTGTTAACACATTCAATACTGATATCACACAGTGTTAACACGCTCAATACTGAAATCACACAGTGTTACCACATTCAATACTGATATCACACTCTGTTAACACATTCAATACTCATATCACACAGTGTTAACACATTCAATACTCGTATCACACACTGTTAACACGTTCAATACTGATATCACACACTGTTAACACATTCAATACTGATATCACACACTGTTAACACATTCAATACTGATATCATACAGTGTTAACACATTCAATACTGATATCACACACTGTTAACACATTCAATACTGATGTCACACAGTGTTAACACATTCAATACTGATATCACACAGTTTTACCACATTCAATACTGAGATCACACACTGTTAACACATTCAATACTGATATCACACAGTGTTAACACGCTCAATACTGAAATCACACAGTGTTACCACATTCAATACTGATATCACACTCTGTTAACACATTCAATACTGATATCACACACTGATAACACATTTAGTACTGTATCACACACTGTTAACACATTCAATACTGGTATCACACACTGTTAACTCGTTCAATACTGATATCACACACTGGTAACGCATTCAATACTGATATCACACACTGTTAACACATTCAATACTGAAATCACACACTATTAACGCATTCAATACTGATATCACACACTGATAACACATTTAGGACTGATATCACACCTTTAGCACATTCAATACTGATATCACACAGTGTTAACACATTCAATACTGATATCACACACTGTTAACACATTCAATTCTGATATCACACACTGTTAACACATTCAATACTGATATCACACACTGTTAACACATTCAATACTGATATCACACACTGTTAACACATTCAATTCTGATATCACACACTGTTAACACATTCATTATTGATATCACACCTTGTTTACAAATTCAATACTGATATCACACACTGTTAACACATTCAAGACTGATATCACACACTGTTAACACATTCAAGACTGATATCACACAGTTAACACATTCAATAGTGATATCACACACTGATAACACATTCAATACTGATATTACACACTATTAACACATTCAATACTGATATCACACACTGTTAACACATTCAATACTGCAAAACTCACTGTTTACACATTCAATACTGATATCGAACCGTGTTAACACATTCAATACTGATATCACAGTTTTTACACATTCAATACTCATATCACAGAGTTCAGACATTCAATACTAATATCACACACTGTTAACACATTCAATACTGTTATCACACACTGTTAACACATTCATTCCTGATATCAAACACTGTTAACACATTCAATACTGATATCACACAGATTTAACACATCCAAAACTGATATCACACATTGTTAACACATTCGATACTGATATCACACCGTGTTAACGCATTCAATACTGAGAGAACACAGTTTTAACACGCTCATTACTGAAATCACACAGTGTTACCACATTCAATACTGATATCACACTCTGTTAACACATTCAATACTGATATCACACAGTGTTAACACATTCAATACTGATATCACACACTGTTAACACGTTCAATACTGATATCACACACTGTTAACACATTCAATACTGATATCACACACTGTTAACACATTCAATACTGAAATCACACACTATTAACACATTCAATACTGATATCACACATTGTTACCACATTCAATAATGATAATACAACCTATTAACACATTCATTACTGATATCACACTCTGTTAACACATTCAATACTGATATCATACAATGTTAACACATTCAATACTGATATCATACAATGTTAACACATTCAATACTGATATCACACACTATTAACACATTCATTACTGATATCACACTCTGTTAACACATTCAATACTGATATCATACAATGTTAACACATTCAATACTGATATCATACAATGTTAACACATTCAATACTGATATCACACATTGTTAACACATTCAATACTGATATCACACAGTTTTACCAAATTCAATACTGAGATCACACACTGTTAACACATTCAATACTGATATCACACAGTGTTAACACATTCAATACCGATACCACACAGTTTTAACACATTCAATACTGATCTCACACACTGTTAACACATTCAATACTGATATCAGACCGTGTTAACATATCCAATACTGATATCACACAGTTTTAATACATTCAATACTGATATCACACACTGTTAACACATTCAATACTGATTTCACACACTGTTAAGACATTCAATGCTGAAATCACACTGTTAACACATTCAGTACTGATAACCCACACTGATAACACATTTAGTACTGATATCACACACTGTTAACAAATTCAATACTGATATCACACATTGTTAACACATTCAATACTGATATTACACACTATTAACACATTCAATACTGATATCACACACTGTTAACACATTCAATACTGATATCACACACTGTTAACACATTCAATTCTGATATCACACACTGTTAACACATTCATTATTGATATCACACCTTGTTTACACATTCAATACTGATATCACACACTGTTAACACATTCAAGACTGATATCACACAGTTAACACATTCAATAGTGATATCACACACTGATAACACATTCAATACTGATATTACACACTATTAACACATTCAATACTGATATCACACACTGTTAACACATTCAATACTGGAAAACTCACTGTTTACACATTCAATACTGATATCAGACAGTGTTAACATATCCAATACTGATATCACACAGTTTTAATACATTCAATACTGATATCACACACTGTTAACACATTCAATACTGATTTCACACACTGTTAAGACATTCAATGCTGAAATCACACTGTTAACACATTCAATGCTGAAATCACACTGTTAACACATTCAATACTGATAACACACACTGATAACACATTTAGTACTGATATCACACACTGTTCACAAATTCAATACTGTTATCACACATTGTTAACACATTCAATACTGATATTACACACTATTAACACATTCAATACTGATATCAGACACTGTTAACACATTCAATACGGGAAAACACACTGTTTACACATTCAATACTGACATCAAACCGTGTTTATTCAATACTGATATCACAGTTTTTACACATTCAATACTGATATCACAGAGTTAACACATTCAATACTAATATCACACACTGTTAACACATTCAATACTGTTATCACACACTGTTAACACATTCATTACTGATATCACACACTGTTCACACATTCAATACTGATATCACACAGTTTTAACACATTCAATACTGATATCACACAGTGTTAACACGTTCAATACTGAAATCACACAGTGTTACCACATTCAATACTGATATCACACTCGGTTAACACATGCAATACTGATATCACACAGTGTTAACACATTCAATACTGGTATCACACACTGTTGACACGTTCAATACTGATATCACACACTGGTAACACATTCAATACTGATATCACACACTGTTAACACATTCACTACTGGTATCACACACTGTTAACACATTCAATACTGATATCACACTGTTAACACATTCAATCCTGATATCACACAGTGTTAACACATCCAATACTGATATCACACAGTTTTAACACATTCAATACTGATATCACACAGTTCTAACACATCCAAAACTGATATCACACACTGTTAACACATTCAATACTGATATCACACACTGGTAACACATTCAATACTGATATCACACACTGTTAACACATTCAATACTGGTATCACACACTGTTAACACATTCACTACTGGTATTACACACTGTTAACACATTCAATACTGATATCACACTGTTAACACATTCAATCCTGATATCACACAGTGTTAACACATCCAATACTGATATCACACAGTTTTAACACATTCAATACTGATATCACACAGTTTTAACACATCCAAAACTGATATCACACACTGTTAACACGCTCAATACTGAAATCACACAGTGTTACCACATTCAATACTGATATCACACTCGGTTAACACATTCAATACTGATATCACACAGTGTTAACACATTTAATACTGGTATCACACACTGTTAACACGTTCAATACTGATATCACACACTGGTAACACATTCAATACTGATATCACACACTGTTAACACATTCAATACTGGTATCACACACTGTTAACACATTCACTACTGGTATCACACACTGTTAACACATTCAATGCTGATATCACACTGTTAACACATTCAATCCCGATATCGCACAGTGTTAACACATCCAATACTGATATCACACAGTTTTAACACATTCAATACTGATATCACACAGTTTTAACACATCCAAAACTGATATCACACACTGTTAACACATTCAATACTGATATCACACAGTGTTAACGCATTCAATACTGATATAACACAGTTTTAACACTTTCAATACTGATATCACACAGTGTTAACACATTCCATCCTGATATCACACAGTGTTAACACGCTCAATACTGAAATCACACAGTGTTACCACATTCAATACTGATATCACACTCGGTTAACACATTCAATACTGATATCAGACAGTGTTAACACATTTAATACTGGTATCACACAGTGTTAACGCATTCAATACTGATATAAGACAGTTTTAACACTTTCAATACTGATATCACACAGTGTTAACACATTCCATACTGATATCACACACTGTAAACACATTCAATACTGAATTCACACAGTGTTAACACATCCAATACTAATATCACACAGTTTTAACACATTCAATACTGATATCACGCACAGGTGAACACATTCAATACAGGTATCACACAGTGTAAACACATTCAATACTGATATCACACTGTTAACACATTCAAAACTGATATCACACAGTGTTAACACATTCAATACTGATATCACGCACAGTTGAAAACATTCAATACAGGTATCACACAGTGTGAACACATTCAATACTGATATCACACACTGTTAACACATTCAATACTGATTTCACACACTGTTAAGACATTCAATGCTGAAATCACACTGTTAACACATTCAATACTGATATCACACACTGATAACACATTTAGTACTGATATCACACACTGTTAACAAATTCAATACTGATATCACACATTGTTAACACATTCAATACTGATATTACACCCTGTTAACACATTCAATACTGGAAAACGCACTGTTTACACATTCAATACTGATATCAAACCGTGCTAACACATTCAATACTGATATCACACAGTGTTAACACGCTCAATACTGAAATCACACAGTGTTACCACATTCAATACTGATATCACACTCGGTTAACACATTCAATACTGATATCACACAGTCTTAACACACTCAATACTGGTATCACACACTGTTAACAGATTCATTACTGATATCACATAGTGTTAACACATTCAATACTGATATCACACTCTGAGAACACATTCAATATTTATATCACACAGTGTAACACATTCAATACTGATATCACACCGTGTTAACACATTCAATACAGATATCACACTCTGTTAACACATTCAAGACTGATATCATACAGTGTTAACACATTCAATACTGATATCACACACTGTTAACGCATTCAATACTTTAACACATTCAATACTGATATCACACACTGTTAACGCATTCAATACTGATATCACACACAGATAACACATTTAGTACTGATATCACACACTGTTAACACATTCAATACTGATATCACATCGTGTTAACACATTCAATACTGATATCACACAGTGTTACCACATTCAATACTGATATCACACACTGTTAACACATTCAATACTGATATTACACACTGTTAACACATACAATACTGATTTAACACACTGTTGACACATTCAATACTGATCTCACACAGTGTTAACATATCCAATACTGATATCACACAGTTTTAATACATTCAATTCTGATATCACACACTGTGAACACATTCAATACTGTTATCACACACTGTTGTTAACACATTCAATACTGATATCACACTGTTAACACATTCAATACTGATATCACACAGTGTTAACACATCCAATACTGATATCACACGGTATTAACACATTCAATACTGATATCACGCACAGTTTAAAACATTCAACACTGTTATCACACACTGTAAACACATTCAATACTGATATCACACAGTGTTAACACATCCAATACTGATATCACAGAGTTTTAACACATTCAATACTGATATCACGCACAGTTTAACACATTCAATACTGGTATCACACACTGTGAACACATTCAATACTGATATCACACTGTTAACACATTCAATACTGACATCACACCGTGTTAACACATTCAATACTGATATCACACACTGTTAACACATACTATACTGATTTCACACACTGTTAACACATTCATTACTGATATCGCACAGTGTTAACACATTCAATACTGATATCACACAGCGTGAACACATTTAATACTGATATCACAAACTGTTAACACATTCAATACTGATATCAGTGTGTTAACACATTCAAAACTGATATCACACAGTGTTAACACACTCAATACTGATATCACACATTGTTAACACATTCAATACTGATATCACACATCGTTAACACATTCAACACTGATATCAAACACTGTTAACGCATTCACTACTGATATCACACTGTCATCACATTCGATACTGATATCAAACAGTATTAACACATTCAATACTGATATCACACACTGTTAACACATTCAATACTGTTATCACACACTGTTAACACATTCATTATTGATATCACACCTTGTTTACAAATTCAATACTGATATCACACACTGTTAACACATTCAATACTGACATCACATACTGTTAACACATTCAATACTGATTTCACACACTGTTAAGACCTTCAATGCTGATATCACACTGTTAACACATTCAATACTGATATCACACAGTGTTAACACATTCATTACTGATGTGACACACTGTTAACACATTCAATACTGATATCACACTGTGTTAACACATTCAATACTGTTTTCTCACAGTTTTAACACATTCAATGCTGAGATCACACACTGTTAACACATTCAATACTGATATCACACAGAGTTAACGTATCCTATACTGATATCACACAGTTTTAATACATTCAATACTGATATCACACAGAGTTAACTTATCCTATACTGATATCACACAGTTAACACATTCAATAGTAATATCACACACTGTTAACACATTCAATACTGGAAAACTCACTGTTTACACATTCAATACTGATATCACACTCGGTTAACACATTCAATACTGATATCACACACTGATCACACATTTAGTACTGATATCACACACTGTTAACAAATTCAATACTGATATCACACATTGTTAACACATTCAATACTGATATTACACACTATTAACACATTCAATACTGATATCAGTCACTGTTAACACATTCAATACTGGAAAACGCACTGTTTACACATTCAATATTGATATCAAACCGTGTTAACACATTCAATACTGATATCACAGTTTTTACACATTCAATACTGATATCACAGAGTTAACACATTCAATACTAATATCACACACTGTTAACACATGCAATACTGTTATCACACACTGTTAACACATTCATTACTGATATCACACACTGTTCACACATTCAATACTGATATCACACAGTTTTAACACATTCAATACTGATATCACACAGTGTTAACACGCTGCATACTGAAATCACACCACATTCAATACTGATATCACACTCGGTTAACACATGCAATACTGATATCACACAGTGTTAACACATTCAATACTGGTATCACACACTGTTGACACGTTCAATACTGATATCACACACTGGTAACACATTCAAAACTGATATCACGCACTGTTCACACATTCAATACTGAAATCACACACTGTTAACGCATTAAATACTGATATCACACACTGATAACACATTTAGTACTGATATCACACACTGTTAACACATTCAATACTGATATCACACCTTTAGCACATTCAATACTGATATCACACAGTGTTAACACATTCATTGCTGATATCACACACTGTTAACACATTCAATACTGGTATCACACACTGTTAACACATTCAACACTGATATCACACACTGTTAACACATTCATTATTGATATCACACCTTGTTTACAAATTCAATACTGATACCACACACTGTTAACACATTCAATACTGATATCACACAGTTAACACATTCAATAGTGATATCACACACTGATAACACATTTAGTACTGAAATCACACACTGTTAACACATTCAATACTTATATCACACCTTTAACACATTCAATACTGATATCACACAGTGTTAACACATTCAATATTGATATCACACACAGTTAACACATTCAATACTGATATCACACAGTTTTAACACATCCAAAACTGATATCACACACTGTTCACACATTCAATACTGATATCACACAGTGTTAACGCATTCAATACTGATATAGCACAGTTTTAACACTTTCAATACTGATATCACACAGTGTTAACACATTCCATCCTGATATCACACAGTGTTAACACGCTCAATACTGAAATCACACAGTGTTACCACATTCAATACTGATATCACACTCGGTTAACACATTCAATACTGATATCAGACAGTGTTAACACATTTAATACTGGTATCACACAGTGTTAACGCATTCAATACTGATATAAGACAGTTTTAACACTTTCAATACTGATATCACACAGTGTTAACACATTCCATACTGATATCACACACTGTAAACACATTCAATACTGAATTCACACAGTGTTAACACATCCAATACTAATATCACACAGTTTTAACACATTCAATACTGATATCACGCACAGTTGAACACATTCAATACAGGTATCACACAGTGTAAACACATTCAATACTGATATCACACTGTTAACACATTCAAAACTGATATCACACAGTGTTAACACATTCAATACTGATATCACGCACAGTTGAAAACATTCAATACAGGTATCACACAGTGTGAACACATTCAATACTGATATCACACACTGTTAACACATTCAATACTGATTTCACACACTGTTAAGACATTCAATGCTGAAATCACACTGTTAACACATTCAATACTGATATCACACACTGATAACACATTTAGTACTGATATCACACACTGTTAACAAATTCAATACTGATATCACACATTGTTAACACATTCAATACTGATATTACACCCTGTTAACACATTCAATACTGGAAAACGCACTGTTTACACATTCAATACTGATATCAAACCGTGTTAACACATTCAATACTGATATCACACAGTGTTAACACGCTCAATACTGAAATCACACAGTGTTACCACATTCAATACTGATATCACACTCGGTTAACACATTCAATACTGATATCACACAGTCTTAACACACTCAATACTGGTATCACACACAGTTAACAGATTCATTACTGATATCACATAGTGTTAACACATTCAATACTGATATCACACTCTGTTAACACATTCAATACTTATATCACACAGTGTAACACATTCAATACTGATATCACACAGTGTTAACACATTCAATACTGATATCACACACTGTTGACAGATTCATTATTGATATCACATAGTGTTAACACATTCAATACTGATATCACACTCTGTTAACATATTCAATACTGATATCATACAGTGTTAACACATTCAATACTGATATCACACACTGTTAACGCATTCAATACTTTAACACATTCAATACTGATATCACACACTGTTAACGCATTCAATACTGATATCACACACAGATAACACATTTAGTACTGATATCACACACTGTTAACACATTCAATACTGATATCACATCGTGTTAACACATTCAATACTGATATCACACAGTGTTACCACATTCAATACTGATATCACACACTGTTAACACATTCAATACTGATATCACACACTGTTAACACATACAATACTGATTTAACACACTGTTGACACATTCAATACTGATCTCACACAGTGTTAACATATCCAATACTGATATCACACAGTTTTAATACATTCAATTCTGATATCACACACTGTTAACACATTCAATACTGGTATCACACACTGTTGTTAACACATTCAATACTGATATCACACTGTTAACACATTCAATACTGATATCACACAGTGTTAACACATCCAATACTGATATCACACGGTATTAACACATTCAATACTGATATCACGCACAGTTTAAAACATTCAACACTGTTATCACACACTGTAAACACATTCAATACTGATATCACACAGTGTTAACACATCCAATACTGATATCACAGAGTTTTAACACATTCAATACTGATATCACGCACAGTTTAACACATTCAATACTGGTATCACACACTGTGAACACATTCAATACTGATATCACACTGTTAACACATTCAATACTGACATCACACCGTGTTAACACATTCAATACTGATATCACACACTGTTAACACATACTATACTGATTTCACACACTGTTAACACATTCATTACTGATATCGCACAGTGTTAACACATTCAATACTGATATCACACAGCGTGAACACATTTAATCCTGATATCACAAACTGTTAACACATTCAATACTGATATCAGTGTGTTAACACATTCAAAACTGATATCACACAGTGTTAACACACTCAATAATGATATCACACATTGTTAACACATTCAATACTGATATCACACATCGTTAACACATTCAACACTGATATCAAACACTGTTAACGCATTCACTACTGATATCACACTGTCATCACATTCGATACTGATATCAAACAGTATTAACACATTCAATACTGATATCACACACTGTTAACACATTCAATACTGTTATCACACACTGTTAACACATTCATTATTGATATCACACCTTGTTTACAAATTCAATACTGATATCACACACTGTTAACACATTCAATACTGACATCACATACTGTTAACACATTCAATACTGATTTCACACACTGTTAAGACCTTCAATGCTGATATCACACTGTTAACACATTCAATACTGATATCACACAGTGTTAACACATTCATTACTGATGTGACACACTGTTAACACATTCAATACTGATATCACACTGTGTTAACACATTCAATACTGATATCTCACAGTTTTAACACATTCAATGCTGAGATCACACACTGTTAACACATTCAATACTGATATCACACAGAGTTAACGTATCCTATACTGATATCACACAGTTTTAATACATTCAATACTGATATCACACAGAGTTAACTTATCCTATACTGATATCACACAGTTAACACATTCAATAGTAATATCACACACTGTTAACACATTCAATACTGGAAAACTCACTGTTCACACATTCAATCCTGATATCACACACTGTCAACACATTCAATACTGATTTCACACACGGTTAAGCCATTCAATGCTGAAATCACACTGTTAACACATTCAATACTGATAACACACACTGATCACACATTTAGTACTGATATCACACACTGTTAACAAATTCAATACTGATATCACACATTGTTAACACATTCAATACTGATATTACACACTATAAACACATTCAATACTGATATCAGACACTGTTAACACATTCAATACTGGAAAACGCACTGTTTACACATTCAATATTGATATCAAACCGTGTTAACACATTCAATACTGATATCACAGTTTTTACACATTCAATACTGATATCATAGAGTTAACACATTCAATACTAATATCACACACTGTTAACACATTCAATACTGTTATCACACACTGTTAACACATTCATTACTGATATCACACACTGTTCACACATTCAATACTGATATCACACAGTTTTAACACATTCAATACTGATATCACACAGTGTTAACACGCTCAATACTGAAATCACACCACATTCAATACTGATATCACACTCGGTTAACACATGCAATACTGATATCACACAGTGTTAACACATTCAATACTGGTATCACACACTGTTGACACGTTCAATACTGATATCACACACTGGTAACACATTCAAAACTGATATCACGCACTGTTCACACATTCAATACTGAAATCACACACTGTTAACGCATTAAATACTGATATCACACACTGATAACACATTTAGTACTGATATCACACACTGTTAACACATTCAATACTGATATCACACCTTTAGCACATTCAATACTGATATCACACAGTGTTAACACATTCATTGCTGATATCACACACTGTTAACACATTCAATACTGGTATCACACACTGTTAACACATTCAACACTGATATCACACACTGTTAACACATTCATTATTGATATCACACCTTGTTTACAAATTCAATACTGATACCACACACTGTTAACACATTCAATACTGATATCACACAGTTAACACATTCAATAGTGATATCACACACTGATAACACATTTAGTACTGAAATCACACACTGTTAACACATTCAATACTTATATCACACCTTTAACACATTCAATACTGATATCACACAGTGTTAACACATTCAATATTGATATCACACACAGTTAACACATTCAATACTGATATCACTCACTTTTAACACATTCAATACTGATATCACACCTTTAGCACATTCAATACTGATATCACACAGTGTTAACACATTCAATACTGATATCACACACTGTTAACACATTGAATTGTGATATCACACACTGTTACCACATTCAATACTGATATCACACACTGTTAACACATTCAATACTGGTATCACACACTGTTAACACATTCAATACTGATATCACACTGTTAAAGCATTCAATACTGATATCACACACTGTTAACACATTCATTATTGATATCACACCTTGTTTACAAATTCAATACTTCTATCACACATTGTTAACACATTCAATGCTGATATCACACAGTTAACACATTCAATACTGATATCACACACTGTTAACACATTCAATACTGATATCACATACTGTTAACACATTCAATACTGATTTCACACACTGTTAAGACATTCAATGCTGATATCACACAGTTAACACATTCAATACTGATATCACACACTGTTAACACATTCAATACTGATATCACATACTGTTAACACATTCATTACTGATTTCACACACTGTTAAGACATTCAATGCTGATATCACACTGTTAACACATTCAATACTGATATCACACAGTGTTAACACATTCATTACTGATGTGACACACTGTTAACACATTCAATACTGATATCACACTGTGTTAACACATTCAATACTGATATCACACAGTTTTAACACATTCAATGCTGAGATCACACACTGTTAACACATTCAATACTGATATCACACAGAGTTAACGTATCCTATACTGATATCACACAGTTTTAATACATTCAATACTGATATCACACACTGTTAACATATTCAATACTGGTATCACACACTGTTCACACATTCACTACTGGTATCACACACTGTTAATACATTCAATACTGATATCACACTGTTAACACATTCAATACTGATATCACACAGTGTTAACACATGCAATACTGATATCACACAGTTTTAACACATTCAATACTGATATCACGCACAGTTTAAAACATTCAATACTGTTATCACACACTGTAAACACATTCAATGCTGATATCACACAGTGTTAACACATCCAATACTGATATCAAACACTGTTAACGCATTCACTACTGATATCAATATCAGTATACTGAGGGCAGCACGGTAGCATTGTGGATAGCACAATTGCTTCACAGCTCCAGGGTCCCAGGTTCGATTCCGGCTTGGGTCACTGTCTGTGTGGAGTCTGCACATCCTCCCCGTGTGTGCGTGGGTTTCCTCCGGGTGCTCCGGTTTCCTCCCACAGTCCAAAGATGTGCAGGGTAGGGGGATTGGCCATGATAAATTGCCCTTAGTGTCCAAAATTGCCCTTAGTGTTGGGTGGGGTTACTGGGTTATGGGGATAGGGTGGAGGTGTTGACCTTGGGTAGGGTGCTCTTTCCAAGAGCCGGTGCAGACTTGATGGGCCGAATGGCCTCCTTCTGTACTCTAAAGTCTATGATAATCTATGATCACACTGTCATTACAGTCAGTACTGATATCAAACAGTATTAACACATTCAATACTGATATCACACACTGTTAACACATTCAATACTGTTATCACACACTGTTAACACATTCAGTACTGATATCGCACAGTGTAACACGTTCAATACTGATATCACACAGTGTTAACACATTCAATACTGATATCACACAGTTTTAACACATTCAAAACTGATATCACACACTGTTAACACATTCAATACTGATATCACACAGTGTTAATGCATTCAATACTGATATAACACAGTGTTACCACATTCTATACTGATCTCACACACTGTCAACACATTCAGTACTGATATCACACAGTGTAACACATTCAATACTGATATCACACAGTGTTAACACATTCAATACTGATATCACACATTGTTAACAGATTCATTACTGATATCACATAGTGTTAACACATTCAATACAGATATCACACTCTGTTAACACATTCAATACTGATATCATACAGTGTTAACAAATTCAATACTGATATCACACACTGTTAACACATTCATTACTGATGTGACACACTGTTAACACATTCAATACTGATATCACACAGTGTTAACACATTCAATACTGATATCACACAGTTTTACCACATTCAATACTGAGATCACACACTGTTAACACATTCAATACAGATATCCCGCAGTGTTAACGCATTCAATACTGATACCACACAGTTTTAACACATTCAATACTGATCTCACACACTTTTAACACATTCAATACTGATATCACACAGTGTTAACATATCCAATACTGATATCACACAGTTTAAATACATTCAATACTGATATCACACACTGTTAACACATTCAATACTGGTATCACACACTGTTAACACAGTCACTACTGGTATCACACACTGTTAACACATTCAATACTGATCACACACAGTGTTAACATATCCAATACTGATATCACACAGTGTTAACACATCCAATACTGATATCACACAGTTTTAATACATTCAATACTGATATCACACACTGTTAACACATTCAATACTGGTATCACACACTGTTAACACATTCACTACTGGTATCACACACTGTTAACACATTCAATACTGATCTCACACAGTGTTAACATATCCAATACTGATATCACACAATGTTAACATATCCAATACTGATATCACACAGTTTTAATACATTCAATACTGATATCACACACTGTTAACACATTCAATACTGGTATCACACACTGTTAACACATTCACTACTGTTATCACACACTGTAAACACATTCAATACTGTTATCACACACTGTAAACACATTCAATACTGAATTCACAAAGTGTTAACACATCCAATACTGATATCACACAGTTTTAACACATTCAATACTGATATCACGCACAGTTGAACACATTCAATACAGGTATCACACAGTGTGAACACATTCAATACTGATATCACACTGTTAACACATTCAAAACTGATATCACACACTGTTAACACATTCAATACTGATATCACGCACTGTTGAACACATTCAATACAGGTATCACGCAGTGTGAACACATTCAATACTGATATCACACACTGTTAACACATTCAATACTGATTTCACACACTGTTAAGACATTCAATGCTGAAATCACACTGTTAACACATTCAATACTGATATCACACACTGTTAACACATTCAATTCTGATATCACACACTGTTAACACATTCAATACTGATATCACAGAGTTAACACATTCAATACTAATATCACACACTGTTAACACATTCAATACTGTTATCACACACTGATAACACATTTAGTACTGATATCACACACTGTTCACACATTCAATACTGATATCACACAGTTTTAACACATCCAAAACTGATATCACAGACTGTTAACACATTCAATACTGATATCACACAGTGTTAACGCATTCAATACTGATATAACACAGTTTTAACACTTTCAATACTGATATTACACCCTGTTAACACATTCAATACTGGAAAACGCACTGTTTACACATTCAATACTGATATCAAACCGTGTTAACACATTCAGTACTGATATCACACAGTGTTAACACATTCAATACTGGTATCACACACTGTTAACACGTTCAATACTGATATCACACACTGGTAACACATTCAACACTGATATCACACACTGTTAACACATTCAATACTGACATCACACACTGTTAACGCATTCAATATTGATATCACACACTGATAACACATTTAGTACTGATATCACACACTGTTCACACATTCAATACTGATATCACACAGTTTTCACACATCCAAAATTGATATCACACACTGTTAACACATTCAATACTGATATCACACAGTGTTAACGCATTCAATACTGATATAACACAGTTTTAACACTTTCAATACTGATATCACACAGTGTTAACACATTCCATACTGATGTCACACAGTGTTAACACGCTCAATACTGAAATCACACTCGGGTAACACATTCAATACTGATATCACACAGTGTTAACACATTTAATACTGGTATCACACACTGTTAACACGTGCAATACTGATATCACACACTGGTAACACATTCAATACTGATATCACACACTGTTAACACATTCAATACTGGTATCACACACTGTTAACACATTCACTACTGGTATCACACACTGTTAACACATTCAATACTGATATCACACTGTAAAAACATTCAATCCTGATATCACACAGTGTTAACACATCCAATACTGATATCACACAGTTTTAACACATTCAATACTGATATCACACAGTTTTAACACATCCAAAACTGATATCACACACTGTTAACACATTCAATACTGATATCACACAGTTTTAACACTTTCAATACTGATATCACACAGTGTTACCACATTCCATACTGATATCACACAGTGTTAACACGCTCAATACTGAAATCACACAGTGTTACCACATTCAATACTGATATCACACTCGGTTAACACATTCAATACTGATATCACACACTGTTAACACATTCACTACTGGTATCACACACTGTTAGCACATTCAATACTGATATCACACTGTTAACACATTCAATCCTGATATCACACAGTGTTAACACATCCAATACTGATATCACACAGTTTTAACACATTCAATACTGATATCACGCACAGTTTAAAAGATTCAATACTGTTATCACACACTATAAACACATTCAATACTGTTATCACACACTGTAAACACATTCAATACTGAATTCACACAGTGTTAACACATCCAATACTAATATCACACAGTTTTAACACATTCAATACTGATATCACGCACAGTTGAACACATTCAATACAGGTATCACACAGTGTAAACACATTCAATACTGATATCACACTGTTAACACATTCAAAACTGATATCACACAGTGTTAACACATTCAATACTGATATCACGCACAGTTGAACACATTCAATACAGGTATCACACAGTGTGAACACATTCAATACTGATATCACACACTGTTAACACATTCAGTACTGATTTCACACACTGTTAAGACATTCAATGCTGAAATCACACTGTTAACACATTCAATACTGATATCACACACTGATAACACATTTAGTACTGATATCACACACTGTTAACAAATTCAATACTGATATCACACATTGTTAACACATTCAATACTGATATTACACCCTGTTAACACATTCAATACTGGAAAACGCACTGTTTACACATTCAATACTGATATCAAACCGTGTTACCACATTCAATACTGATATCACACTCGGTTAACACATTCAATACTGATATCACACAGTCTTAACACATTCAATGCTGATATCACACACTGTTAACAGATTCATTACTGATATCACATAGTGTTAACACATTCAATACTGATATCACACTCTGTTAACACATTCAATACTTATATCACACAGTGTAACACATTCAATACTGGTATCACACAGTGTTAACACATTCAATACTGATATCACACACTGTTAACAGATTCATTACTGATATCACATAGTGTTAACACATTCAATACTGATATCACACTCTGTTAACACATTCAATACTGATATCATACAGTGTTAACACATTCAATACTGATATCACACACTGTTAACATGTTCAATACTGATATCACACACTGTTAACACATTCAATACTGATATCACACACTGTTAACACATTCAATGCTGATATCACACACCGTTAACGCATTCAATACTTTAACACATTCAATACTGATATCACACACTGTTAACGCATTCAATACTGATATCACACACAGATAACACATTTAGTACTGATATCACACACTGTTAACACATTCAATACTGATATCACATCGTGTTAACACATTCAATACTGATATCACACAGTGTTACCACATTGAATACTGATATCACACACTGTTAACACATTCAATACTGATATCACACACTGTTAACACATACAATACTGATTTCACACACTGTTGACACATTCAATACTGATATCACACAGTGTTAACATATCCAATACAGATATCACACAGTTTTAATACATTCAATACTGATATAACACACTGTTAACTCATTCAATACTGGTATCACACACTGTTAACACATTCAATACTGGTATCACACATTGTTAACACATCCAATACTGATATCACACAGTATTAACACATTCAATACTGATATTACGCACAGTTTAAAACATTCAACACTGTTATCACACACTGTAAACACATTCAATACTGATATCACACAGTGTTAACACATCCAATACTGATATCACAGAGTTTTAACACATTCAATACTGATATCACGCACAGTTTAACACATTCAATACTGGTATCACACACTGTGAACACATTCAATACTGATATCACACTGTTAACACATTCAATACTGACATCACACCGTGTTAACACATTCAATACTGATATCACACACTGTTAACACATACTATACTGATTTCACACACTGTTAACACATTCATTACTGATATCGCACAGTGTTAACACATTCAATACTGATATCACACAGCGTGAACACATTTAATCCTGATATCACAAACTGTTAACACATTCAATACTGATATCAGTGTTTTAACACATTCAAAACTGATATCACACACTGTTAACACATTCAATACGGATATCACACAGTGTTAACGCATTCAATACTGATATAACACAGTTTTAACACTTCAATACTGATATCACACTTTGTTAACACATTCAATACTGATATCACACAGTGTTAAAACACTCAATACTGAAATCACAGTGTTACCACATTCAATACTGATATCACACACTGTTAAAACATTCAATACTTATATCACACAGTGTAACACATTCAATACTGATATCACACAGTGTTAACACATTCAATACTGATATCACACACTGTTAACAGATTCATTACTGATATCACATAGTGTTAACACATTCAATACTGATATCACACTCTGTTAACACATTCAATACTGATATCATACAGTGTTAACATATTCAATACTGATATCACACACTGTTAACATGTTCAATACTGATATCACACACTGTTAACACATTCAATACTGATATCACACACTGTTAACACATTCAATGCTGATATCACACACTGTTAACGCATTCAATACTTTAACACATTCAATACTGATATCACACACTGTTAACGCATTCAATACTGATATCACACACTGTTAACGCATTCAATACTGATATCACACACAGATAACACATTTAGTACTGATATCACACACTGTTAACACATTCAATACTGATATCACATCGTGTTAACACATTCAATACTGATATCACACAGTGTTACCACATTCAATACTGATATCACACACTGTTAACACATTCAATACTGATATCACACACTGTTAACATATTCAATACTGGTATCACACACTGTTCACACATTCACTACTGGTATCACACACTGTTAATACATTCAATACTGATATCACACTGTTAACACATTCAATACTGATATCACACAGTGTTAACACATGCAATACTGATATCACACAGTTTTAACACATTCAATACTGATATCACGCACAGTTTAAAACATTCAATACTGTTATCACACACTGTAAACACATTCAATGCTGATATCACACAGTGTTAACACATCCAATACTGATATCAAACACTGTTAACGCATTCACTACTGATATCAATATCAGTATACTGAGGGCAGCACGGTAGCATTGTGGATAGCACAATTGCTTCACAGCTCCAGGGTCCCAGGTTCGATTCCGGCTTGGGTCACTGTCTGTGTGGAGTCTGCACATCCTCCCCGTGTGTGCGTGGGTTTCCTCCGGGTGCTCCGGTTTCCTCCCACAGTCCAAAGATGTGCAGGGTAGGGGGATTGGCCATGATAAATTGCCCTTAGTGTCCAAAATTGCCCTTAGTGTTGGGTGGGGTTACTGGGTTATGGGGATAGGGTGGAGGTGTTGACCTTGGGTAGGGTGCTCTTTCCAAGAGCCGGTGCAGACTTGATGGGCCGAATGGCCTCCTTCTGTACTCTAAAGTCTATGATAATCTATGATCACACTGTCATTACAGTCAGTACTGATATCAAACAGTATTAACACATTCAATACTGATATCACACACTGTTAACACATTCAATACTGTTATCACACACTGTTAACACATTCAGTACTGATATCGCACAGTGTAACACGTTCAATACTGATATCACACAGTGTTAACACATTCAATACTGATATCACACAGTTTTAACACATTCAAAACTGATATCACACACTGTTAACACATTCAATACTGATATCACACAGTGTTAATGCATTCAATACTGATATAACACAGTGTTACCACATTCTATACTGATCTCACACACTGTCAACACATTCAGTACTGATATCACACAGTGTAACACATTCAATACTGATATCACACAGTGTTAACACATTCAATACTGATATCACACATTGTTAACAGATTCATTACTGATATCACATAGTGTTAACACATTCAATACAGATATCACACTCTGTTAACACATTCAATACTGATATCATACAGTGTTAACAAATTCAATACTGATATCACACACTGTTAACACATTCATTACTGATGTGACACACTGTTAACACATTCAATACTGATATCACACAGTGTTAACACATTCAATACTGATATCACACAGTTTTACCACATTCAATACTGAGATCACACACTGTTAACACATTCAATACAGATATCCCGCAGTGTTAACGCATTCAATACTGATACCACACAGTTTTAACACATTCAATACTGATCTCACACACTTTTAACACATTCAATACTGATATCACACAGTGTTAACATATCCAATACTGATATCACACAGTTTAAATACATTCAATACTGATATCACACACTGTTAACACATTCAATACTGGTATCACACACTGTTAACACAGTCACTACTGGTATCACACACTGTTAACACATTCAATACTGATCACACACAGTGTTAACATATCCAATACTGATATCACACAGTGTTAACACATCCAATACTGATATCACACAGTTTTAATACATTCAATACTGATATCACACACTGTTAACACATTCAATACTGGTATCACACACTGTTAACACATTCACTACTGGTATCACACACTGTTAACACATTCAATACTGATCTCACACAGTGTTAACATATCCAATACTGATATCACACAATGTTAACATATCCAATACTGATATCACACAGTTTTAATACATTCAATACTGATATCACACACTGTTAACACATTCAATACTGGTATCACACACTGTTAACACATTCACTACTGTTATCACACACTGTAAACACATTCAATACTGTTATCACACACTGTAAACACATTCAATACTGAATTCACAAAGTGTTAACACATCCAATACTGATATCACACAGTTTTAACACATTCAATACTGATATCACGCACAGTTGAACACATTCAATACAGGTATCACACAGTGTGAACACATTCAATACTGATATCACACTGTTAACACATTCAAAACTGATATCACACACTGTTAACACATTCAATACTGATATCACGCACTGTTGAACACATTCAATACAGGTATCACGCAGTGTGAACACATTCAATACTGATATCACACACTGTTAACACATTCAATACTGATTTCACACACTGTTAAGACATTCAATGCTGAAATCACACTGTTAACACATTCAATACTGATATCACACACTGTTAACACATTCAATTCTGATATCACACACTGTTAACACATTCAATACTGATATCACAGAGTTAACACATTCAATACTAATATCACACACTGTTAACACATTCAATACTGTTATCACACACTGATAACACATTTAGTACTGATATCACACACTGTTCACACATTCAATACTGATATCACACAGTTTTAACACATCCAAAACTGATATCACAGACTGTTAACACATTCAATACTGATATCACACAGTGTTAACGCATTCAATACTGATATAACACAGTTTTAACACTTTCAATACTGATATTACACCCTGTTAACACATTCAATACTGGAAAACGCACTGTTTACACATTCAATACTGATATCAAACCGTGTTAACACATTCAGTACTGATATCACACAGTGTTAACACATTCAATACTGGTATCACACACTGTTAACACGTTCAATACTGATATCACACACTGGTAACACATTCAACACTGATATCACACACTGTTAACACATTCAATACTGACATCACACACTGTTAACGCATTCAATATTGATATCACACACTGATAACACATTTAGTACTGATATCACACACTGTTCACACATTCAATACTGATATCACACAGTTTTCACACATCCAAAATTGATATCACACACTGTTAACACATTCAATACTGATATCACACAGTGTTAACGCATTCAATACTGATATAACACAGTTTTAACACTTTCAATACTGATATCACACAGTGTTAACACATTCCATACTGATGTCACACAGTGTTAACACGCTCAATACTGAAATCACACTCGGGTAACACATTCAATACTGATATCACACAGTGTTAACACATTTAATACTGGTATCACACACTGTTAACACGTGCAATACTGATATCACACACTGGTAACACATTCAATACTGATATCACACACTGTTAACACATTCAATACTGGTATCACACACTGTTAACACATTCACTACTGGTATCACACACTGTTAACACATTCAATACTGATATCACACTGTAAAAACATTCAATCCTGATATCACACAGTGTTAACACATCCAATACTGATATCACACAGTTTTAACACATTCAATACTGATATCACACAGTTTTAACACATCCAAAACTGATATCACACACTGTTAACACATTCAATACTGATATCACACAGTTTTAACACTTTCAATACTGATATCACACAGTGTTACCACATTCCATACTGATATCACACAGTGTTAACACGCTCAATACTGAAATCACACAGTGTTACCACATTCAATACTGATATCACACTCGGTTAACACATTCAATACTGATATCACACACTGTTAACACATTCACTACTGGTATCACACACTGTTAGCACATTCAATACTGATATCACACTGTTAACACATTCAATCCTGATATCACACAGTGTTAACACATCCAATACTGATATCACACAGTTTTAACACATTCAATACTGATATCACGCACAGTTTAAAAGATTCAATACTGTTATCACACACTATAAACACATTCAATACTGTTATCACACACTGTAAACACATTCAATACTGAATTCACACAGTGTTAACACATCCAATACTAATATCACACAGTTTTAACACATTCAATACTGATATCACGCACAGTTGAACACATTCAATACAGGTATCACACAGTGTAAACACATTCAATACTGATATCACACTGTTAACACATTCAAAACTGATATCACACAGTGTTAACACATTCAATACTGATATCACGCACAGTTGAACACATTCAATACAGGTATCACACAGTGTGAACACATTCAATACTGATATCACACACTGTTAACACATTCAGTACTGATTTCACACACTGTTAAGACATTCAATGCTGAAATCACACTGTTAACACATTCAATACTGATATCACACACTGATAACACATTTAGTACTGATATCACACACTGTTAACAAATTCAATACTGATATCACACATTGTTAACACATTCAATACTGATATTACACCCTGTTAACACATTCAATACTGGAAAACGCACTGTTTACACATTCAATACTGATATCAAACCGTGTTACCACATTCAATACTGATATCACACTCGGTTAACACATTCAATACTGATATCACACAGTCTTAACACATTCAATACTGATATCACACACTGTTAACAGATTCATTACTGATATCACATAGTGTTAACACATTCAATACTGATATCACACTCTGTTAACACATTCAATACTTATATCACACAGTGTAACACATTCAATACTGGTATCACACAGTGTTAACACATTCAATACTGATATCACACACTGTTAACAGATTCATTACTGATATCACATAGTGTTAACACATTCAATACTGATATCACACTCTGTTAACACATTCAATACTGATATCATACAGTGTTAACACATTCAATACTGATATCACACACTGTTAACATGTTCAATACTGATATCACACACTGTTAACACATTCAATACTGATATCACACACTGTTAACACATTCAATGCTGATATCACACACCGTTAACGCATTCAATACTTTAACACATTCAATACTGATATCACACACTGTTAACGCATTCAATACTGATATCACACACAGATAACACATTTAGTACTGATATCACACACTGTTAACACATTCAATACTGATATCACATCGTGTTAACACATTCAATACTGATATCACACAGTGTTACCACATTGAATACTGATATCACACACTGTTAACACATTCAATACTGATATCACACACTGTTAACACATACAATACTGATTTCACACACTGTTGACACATTCAATACTGATATCACACAGTGTTAACATATCCAATACAGATATCACACAGTTTTAATACATTCAATACTGATATAACACACTGTTAACTCATTCAATACTGGTATCACACACTGTTAACACATTCAATACTGGTATCACACATTGTTAACACATCCAATACTGATATCACACAGTATTAACACATTCAATACTGATATTACGCACAGTTTAAAACATTCAACACTGTTATCACACACTGTAAACACATTCAATACTGATATCACACAGTGTTAACACATCCAATACTGATATCACAGAGTTTTAACACATTCAATACTGATATCACGCACAGTTTAACACATTCAATACTGGTATCACACACTGTGAACACATTCAATACTGATATCACACTGTTAACACATTCAATACTGACATCACACCGTGTTAACACATTCAATACTGATATCACACACTGTTAACACATACTATACTGATTTCACACACTGTTAACACATTCATTACTGATATCGCACAGTGTTAACACATTCAATACTGATATCACACAGCGTGAACACATTTAATCCTGATATCACAAACTGTTAACACATTCAATACTGATATCAGTGTTTTAACACATTCAAAACTGATATCACACACTGTTAACACATTCAATACGGATATCACACAGTGTTAACGCATTCAATACTGATATAACACAGTTTTAACACTTCAATACTGATATCACACTTTGTTAACACATTCAATACTGATATCACACAGTGTTAAAACACTCAATACTGAAATCACAGTGTTACCACATTCAATACTGATATCACACACTGTTAAAACATTCAATACTTATATCACACAGTGTAACACATTCAATACTGATATCACACAGTGTTAACACATTCAATACTGATATCACACACTGTTAACAGATTCATTACTGATATCACATAGTGTTAACACATTCAATACTGATATCACACTCTGTTAACACATTCAATACTGATATCATACAGTGTTAACATATTCAATACTGATATCACACACTGTTAACATGTTCAATACTGATATCACACACTGTTAACACATTCAATACTGATATCACACACTGTTAACACATTCAATGCTGATATCACACACTGTTAACGCATTCAATACTTTAACACATTCAATACTGATATCACACACTGTTAACGCATTCAATACTGATATCACACACTGTTAACGCATTCAATACTGATATCACACACAGATAACACATTTAGTACTGATATCACACACTGTTAACACATTCAATACTGATATCACATCGTGTTAACACATTCAATACTGATATCACACAGTGTTACCACATTCAATACTGATATCACACACTGTTAACACATTCAATACTGATATCACACACTGTTAACACATACAATACTGATTTCACACACTGTTAACACATTCAGTACTGATATCGCACAGTGTTAACACATTCAATATTGATATCACACAGTGTTAACACATTCAATACTTGTATCACACAGTTTTAACACATTCAAAACTGATTTCACACACGGTTAACACATTCAATACTGATATCACACAGTGTTAACTCATTCAATACTGATATAACACAGTTTTAACACTTTCAATACTGATATCACACCGTGTTAACACATTCAATACTGATATCACACAGTGTTAACACACTCAATACTGAAATCACAGTTTTACCACATTCAATACTGATATCACACACTGTTAACACATTCAATACTTATATCACACAGTGTAACACATTCAATACTGATATCACACAGTGTTAACACTTTCAATACTGATATCACACACTGTTAACAGATTCATTACTGATATCACGTAGTGTTAACACATTCAATACTGATATCACACCCTGTTAACACATTCAATACTTATATCACACAGTGTAACACATTCAATACTGATATCACACAGTGTTAACACTTTCAATACTGATATCACACACTGTTAACAGATTCATTACTGATATCACGTAGTGTTAACACATTCAATACTGATATCACACCCTGTTAACACATTCAACACTTATATCACACAGTGTAACACATTCAATACTGATATCACACACTGTTAACACATTCAATACTTTAACACATTCAATACTGATTTCACACACTGTTAACGCATTCAATACTGATATCACACACTGTTAACACATTCAATACTGATATCATACACTGTTAACACATTCAATACTGATATCACACACTGTTAACACATTCAATACTGGTATCACACATTGTTAACACATTCAATACTGATATCACACTGTTAAAACATTCAATACTGATATCACACACTGTTAACACATTCATTACTGATATCACACCCTGTTTACAAATCCAATACTGATATCGCACACTGTTAAGACATTCAATACTGATTTCACACACTGATAAGACATTCAATGCTGATATCACACTGTTAACACAATCAATGCTGATATCACACAATGTTAACACATTCATTACTGTTGTGACACACTGTTAACACATTCAATACTGATATCACACAGTTTTAACACATTCAATACGAGATCACACACTGTTAACACATTCAATACTGGTATCACACACTGTTAACACATTCAATACTGGTATCACACACTGTTAACACATTCAATACTGATATCACACTGTTAACACATTCAATACTGATATCACACAGTGTTAACACATCCAATACTGATATCACACAGTTTTAACACATTCAATACTGATATCACGCACAGTTTAACACATTCAATACTGGTATCACACAGTGTTAACACATCCAATACTGATATCACACAGTGTTAACACACTCAATACAGAAATCACAGTGTTACCACATTCAATACTGATATCACATACTGTTAACACATTCAATACTGATGTCACACACTGTTAACACATTCAATATTGATATCACACCGTGTTAACACATTCAATACTGATATCACTCGGTGTTGACACATTCAATACTGATATCAGACAGTGTTAACACATTCGTTACTGATATCAGAGTGTTTACACATTCAATACTGATATCACACAGTGTTTACACATTCAATACTGATATCACACCGTGTTAACACATTCAATACCGAAATCACTCGATGTTGACACATTCAATACTGATATCAGACAGTGTTAACACATTCGTTACTGATATCACAGTGTTTACACATTCAATACTGATAACACACCGTGTTAACACATACAATACTGATATCACAAAGTGTTAACACATTCAATACTGATATCACAGTGTTAACACATTCAATACTGATATCACACAATGTTATCACACTCAATACTGATATCACACACTGTTAATACATTCAATACAGATATCACACATTGTTAACTCATTCGATACTGATATCAAACACTGTTAACACATTCAATACTGATATCACACACTGTTAACACATTCAATACTGGTATCACACACTGTTAACACATTCACTACTGGTATCACACACTGTTAACACATTCAATACTGATATCACACTGTTAACACATTCAATCCTGATATCACACAGTGTTAACACATCCAATACTGATATCACACAGTTTTAACACATTCAATACTGATATCACACAGTTTTAACACATCCAAAACTGATATCACACACTGTTAACACATTCAATACTGATATCACACAGTTTTAACACTTTCAATACTGATATCACACAGTGTTACCACATTCCATACTGATATCACACAGTGTTAACACGCTCAATACTGAAATCACACAGTGTTACCACATTCAATACTGATATCACACTCGGTTAACACATTCAATACTGATATCACACAGTGTTAACACATTTAATACTGGTATCACACACTGTTAACACGTTCAAGACTGATATCACACACTGGTAACACATTCAATACTGATATCACACACTGTTAACACATTCAATACTGGCATCACACACTGTTAACACATTCACTACTGGTATCACACACTGTTAGCACATTCAATACTGATATCACACTGTTAACACATTCAATCCTGATATCACACAGTGTTAACACATCCAATACTGATATCACACAGTTTTAACACATTCAATACTGATATCACGCACAGTTTAAAAGATTCAATACTGTTATCACACACTGTAAACACATTCAATACTGTTATCACACACTGTAAACACATTCAATACTGAATTCACACAGTGTTAACACATCCAATACTAATATCACACAGTTTTAACACATTCAATACTGATATCACGCACAGTTGAACACATTCAATACAGGTATCACACAGTGTAAACACATTCAATACTGATATCACACTGTTAACACATTCAAAACTGATATCACACAGTGTTAACACATTCAATACTGATATCACGCACAGTTGAACACATTCAATACAGGTATCACACAGTGTGAACACATTCAATACTGATATCACACACTGTTAACACATTCAGTACTGATTTCACACACTGTTAAGACATTCAATGCTGAAATCACACTGTTAACACATTCAATACTGATATCACACACTGATAACACATTTAGTACTGATATCACACACTGTTAACAAATTCAATACTGATATCACACATTGTTAACACATTCAATACTGATATTACACCCTGTTAACACATTCAATACTGGAAAACGCACTGTTTACACATTCAATACTGATATCAAACCGTGTTACCACATTCAATACTGATATCACACTCGGTTAACACATTCAATACTGATATCACACAGTCTTAACACATTCAATACTGATATCACACACTGTTAACACATTCAATACTTATATCACACAGTGTAACACATTCAATACTGGTATCACACTGTGTTAACACATTCAATACTGATATCACACACTGTTAACAGATTCATTACTGATATCACATAGTGTTAACACATTCAATACTGATATCACACTCTGTTAACACATTCAATACTGATATCATACAGTGTTAACACATTCAATACTGATATCACACACTGTTAACATGTTCAATACTGATATCACACACTGTTAACACATTCAATACTGATATCACACACTGTTAACACATTCAATGCTGATATCACACACTGTTAACGCATTCAATACTTTAACACATTCAATACTGATATCACACACTGTTAACGCATTCAATACTGACATCACACACAGATAACACATTTAGTACTGATATCACACACTGTTAACACATTCAATACTGAAATCACATCGTGTTAACACATTCAATACTGATATCACACAGTGTTACCACATTGAATACTGATATCACACACTGTTAACACATTCAATACTGATATCACACACTGTTAACACATACAATACTGATTTCACACACTGTTGACACATTCAATACTGATATCACACAGTGTTAACATATCCAATACAGATATCACACAGTTTTAATACATTCAATACTGATATAACACACTGTTAACTCATTCAATACTGGTATCACACACTGTTAACACATTCAATACTGGTATCACACATTGTTAACACATTCAATACTGATATCACACTGTTAACACATTCAATACTGATATCACACAGTGTTAACACATCCAATACTGATATCACACAGTATTAACACATTCAATACTGATATTACGCACAGTTTAAAACATTCAACACTGTTATCACACACTGTAAACACATTCAATACTGATATCACACAGTGTTAACACATCCAATACTGATATCACAGAGTTTTAACACATTCAATACTGATATCACGCACAGTTTAACACATTCAATACTGGTATCACACACTGTGAACACATTCAATACTGATATCACACTGTTAACACATTCAATACTGACATCACACCGTGTTAACACATTCAATACTGATATCACACACTGTTAACACATACTATACTGATTTCACACACTGTTAACACATTCATTACTGATATCGCACAGTGTTAACACATTCAATACTGATATCACACAGCGTGAACACATTTAATACTGATATCACAAACTGTTAACACATTCAATACTGATATCAGTGTTTTAACACATTCAATACTGATATCACACAGTGTTAACACACTCAATACTGATATCACACATTGTTAGCACATTCAATACTGATATCACACAGTGTTAACACACTCAATACTGATATCAAACACTGTTAACGCATTCACTACTGATATCACACTGTCATCACATTCAATACTGATATCAAACAGTATTAACACATTCAATACTGATATCACACACTGTTAACACATTCAATACTGTTATCACACACTATTAACACATTCAATACTGATTTCACACACTGTTAACACATTCAGTACTGATATCGTACAGTGTTAACACATTCAATACTGATATCACACAGTTTTAACACATTCAAAACTGATATCACACACTGTTAACACATTCAATACGGATATCACACAGTGTTAACGCATTCAATACTGATATAACACAGTTTTAACACTTCAATACTGATATCACACTTTGTTAACACATTCAATACTGATATCACACAGTGTTAAAACACTCAATACTGAAATCACAGTGTTACCACATTCAATACTGATATCACACACTGTTAACACATTCAATACTGATATCACACAGTGTTAACACATTCAATACTGATATCACACACTGTTAACAGATTCATTACTGATATCACATAGTGTTAACACATTCAATACTGATATCACACTCTGTTAACACATTCAATACTGATATCATACAGTGTTAACATATTCAATACTGATATCACACACTGTTAACATGTTCAATACTGATATCACACACTGTTAACACATTCAATACTGATATCACACACTGTTAACACATTCAATGCTGATATCACACACTGTTAACGCATTCAATACTTTAACACATTCAATACTGATATCACACACTGTTAACGCATTCAATACTGATATCACACACTGTTAACGCATTCAATACTGATATCACACACAGATAACACATTTAGTACTGATATCACACACTGTTAACACATTCAATACTGATATCACATCGTGTTAACACATTCAATACTGATATCACACAGTGTTACCACATTCAATACTGATATCACACACTGTTAACACATTCAATACTGATATCACACACTGTTAATACATACAATACTGATTTCACACACTGTTAACACATTCAGTACTGATATCGCACAGTGTTAACACATTCAATACTGATATCACACAGTGTTAACACATTCAATACTTGTATAACACAGTTTTGACACATTCAAAACTGATTTCACACACGGTTAACACATTCAATACTGATATCACACAGTGTTAACTCATTCAATACTGATATAACACAGTTTTAACACTTTCAATACTGATATCACACAGTGTTAACACATTCAATACTGATATCACACAGTGTTAACACACTCAATACTGAAATCACAGTGTTACCACATTCAATACTGATATCACACACTGTTAACACATTCAATACTTATATCACACAGTGTAACACATTCAATACTGATATCACACAGTGTTAACACTTTCAATACTGATATCACACACTGTTAACAGATTCATTACTGATATCACGTAGTGTTAACACATTCAATACTGATATCACACAGTGTTAACACTTTCAATACTGATATCACACACTGTTAACAGATTCATTACTGATATCACGTAGTGTTAACACATTCAATACTGATATCACACCCTGTTAACACATTCAACACTTATATCACACAGTGTAACACATTCAATACTGATATCACACACTGTTAACACATTCAATACTTTAACACATTCAATACTGATTTCACACACTGTTAACGCATTCAATACTGATATCACACACTGTTAACACATTCAATACTGATATCATACACTGTTAACACATTCAATACTGATATCACACACTGTTAACACATTCAATAATGGTATCACACATTGTTAACACATTCAATACTGATATCACACTGTTAAAACATTCAATACTGATATCACACACTGTTAACACATTCATTACTGATATCACACCCTGTTTACAAATCCAATACTGATATCGCACACTGTTAAGACATTCAATACTGATTTCACACACTGATAAGACATTCAATGCTGATATCACACTGTTAACACAATCAATGCTGATATCACACAATGTTAACACATTCATTACTGATGTGACACACTGTTAACACATTCAATACTGATATCACACAGTTTTAACACATTCAATACGAGATCACACACTGTTAACACATTCAATTCTGATATCACACAGTGTTAACGCATTCAATACTGATATCACGCAGTGTTAATCTATCGAATACTGATATCACACAGTTTTAATACATTCAATACTGATATCACACACTGTTAACACATTCAATACTGGTATCACACACTGTTAACACATTCAATACTGGTATCACACACTGTTAACACATTCAATACTGATATCAAACCGTGTTACCACATTCAATACTGATATCACACTCGGTTAACACATTCAATACTGATATCACACAGTCTTAACACATTCAATACTGATATCACACACTGTTAACAGATTCATTACTGATATCACATAGTGTTAACACATTCAATACTGATATCACACTCTGTTAACACATTCAATACTTATATCACACAGTGTAACACATTCAATACTGGTATCACACAGTGTTAACACATTCAATACTGATATCACACACTGTTAACAGATTCATTACTGATATCACATAGTGTTAACACATTCAATACTGATATCACACTCTGTTAACACATTCAATACTGATATCATACAGTGTTAACACATTCAATACTGATATCACACACTGTTAACATGTTCAATACTGATATCACACACTGTTAACACATTCAATACTGATATCACACACTGTTAACACATTCAATGCTGATATCACACACTGTTAACGCATTCAATACTTTAACACATTCAATACTGATATCACACACTGTTAACGCATTCAATACTGATATCACACACAGATAACACATTTAGTACTGATATCACACACTGTTAACACATTCAATACTGATATCACATCGTGTTAACACATTCAATACTGATATCACACAGTGTTACCACATTGAATACTGATATCACACACTGTTAACACATTCAATACTGATATCACACACTGTTAACACATACAATATTGATTTCACACACTGTTGACACATTCAATACTGATATCACACAGTGTTAACATATCCAATACAGATATCACACAGTTTTAATACATTCAATACTGATATAACACACTGTTAACTCATTCAATACTGGTATCACACACTGTTAACACATTCAATACTGGTATCACACATTGTTAACACATTCAATACTGATATCACACAGTATTAACACATTCAATACTGATATTACGCACAGTTTAAAACGTTCAACACTGTTATCACACACTGTAAACACATTCAATACTGATATCACACATTGTTAACACATCCAATACTGATATCACAGAGTTTTAACACATTCAATACTGATATCACGCACAGTTTAACACATTCAATACTGGTATCACACACTGTGAACACATTCAATACTGATATCACACTGTTAACACATTCAATACTGACATCACACCGTGTTAACACATTCAATACTGATATCACACACTGTTAACACATACTATACTGATTTCACACACTGTTAACACATTCATTACTGATATCGCACAGTGTTAACACATTCAATACTGATATCACACAGCGTGAACACATTTAATGCTGATATCACAAACTGTTAACACATTCAATACTGATATCAGTGTTTTAACACATTCAATACTGATATCACACAGTGTTAACACACTCAATACTGATATCACACATTGTTAACACATTCAATACTGATATCACACAGTGTTAACACATTCAATACTGATATCAAACAGTATTAACACATTCAATACTGATATCACACACTGTTAACACATTCAATACTGTTATCACACACTATTAACACATTCAATACTGATATCACACACTGTTAACACATACAATGCTGATTTCACACACTGTTAACACATTCAGTACTGATATCGCACAGTGTTAACACATTCAATACTGATATCACACAGTTTTAACACATTCAAAACTGATATCACACACTGTTAACACATTCAATACGGATATCACACAGTGTTAACGCATTCAATACTGATATAACACAGTTTTAACACTTCAATACTGATATCACACTTTGTTAACACATTCAATACTGATATCACACAGTGTTAAAACACTCAATACTGAAATCACAGTGTTACCACATTCAATACTGATATCACACACTGTTAACACATTCAATACTTATATCACACAGTGTAACACATTCAATACTGATATCACACAGTGTTAACACATTCAATACTGATATCACACACTGTTAACAGATTCATTACTGATATCACATAGTGTTAACACATTCAATACTGATATCACACTCTGTTAACACATTCAATACTGATATCATACAGTGTTAACATATTCAATACTGATATCACACACTGTTAACATGTTCAATACTGATATCACACACTGTTAACATGTTCAATACTGACATCACACACTGTTAACGCATTCAATACTTTAACACATTCAATACTGATATCACACACTGTTAACGCATTCAATACTGATATCACACACTGTTAACGCATTCAATACTGATATCACACACAGATAACACATTTAGTACTGATATCACACACTGTTAACACATTCAATACTGATATCACATCGTGTTAACACATTCAATACTGATATCACACAGTGTTACCACATTCAATACTGATATCACACACTGTTAACACATTCAATACTGATATCACACACTGTTAACACATACAATACTGATTTCACACACTGTTAACACATTCAGTACTGATATCGCACAGTGTTAACACATTCAATACTGATATCACACAGTGTTAACACATTCAATACTTGTATAACACAGTTTTAACACATTCAAAACTGATTTCACACACGGTTAACACATTCAATACTGATATCACACAGTGTTAACTCATTCAATACTGATATAACACAGTTTTAACACTTTCAATACTGATATCACACAGTGTTAACACATTCAATACTGATATCACACAGTGTTAACACACTCAATACTGAAATCACAGTGTTACCACATTCAATACTGATATCACACACTGTTAACACATTCAATACTTATATCACACAGTGTAACACATTCAATACTGATATCACACAGTGTTAACACTTTCAATACTGATATCACACACTGTTAACAGATTCATTACTGATATCACGTAGTGTTAACACATTCAATACTGATATCACACCCTGTTAACAAATTCAATACTTATATCACACAGTGTAACACATTCAATACTGATATCACACAGTGTTAACACTTTCAATACTGATATCACACACTGTTAACAGATTCATTACTGATATCACGTAGTGTTAACACATTCAATACTGATATCACACCCTGTTAACACATTCAACACTTATATCACACAGTGTAACACATTCAATACTGATATCACACACTGCTAACACATTCAATACTTTAACACATTCAATACTGATTTCACACACTGTTAACGCATTCAATACTGATATCACACACTGTTAACACATTCAATACTGATATCATACACTGTTAACACATTCAATACTGATATCACACACTGTTAACACATTCAATAATGGTATCACACATTGTTAACACATTCATTACTGATATCACACCCTGTTTACAAATCCAATACTGATATCGCACACTGTTAAGACATTCAATACTGATTTCACACACTGATAAGACATTCAATGCTGATATCACACTGTTCACACAATCAATGCTGATATCACACAATGTTAACACATTCATTACTGATGTGACACACTGTTAACACATTCAATACTGATATCACACAGTTTTAACACATTCAATACGAGATCACACACTGTTAACACATTCAATTCTGATATCACACAGTGTTAACGCATTCAATACTGATATCACGCAGTGTTAATCTATCGAATACTGATATCACACAGTTTTAATACATTCAATACTGATATCACACACTGTTAACACATTCAATACTGGTATCACACACTGTTAACACATTCAATACTGGTATCACACACTGTTAACACATTCAATACTGATATCACACTGTTAACACATTCAATACTGATATCACACAGTGTTAACACATCCAATACTGATATCACACAGTTTTAACACATTCAATACTGATATCACGCACAGTTTAACACATTCAATACTGGTATCACACAGTGTTAACACATCCAATACTGATATCACACAGTGTTAACACACTCAATACAGAAATCACAGTGTTACCACATTCAATACTGATATCACATACTGTTAACACATTCAATACTGATGTCACACACTGTTAACACATTCAATATTGATATCACACCGTGTTAACACATTCAATACTGATATCACTCGGTGTTGACACATTCAATACTGATATCAGACAGTGTTAACACATTCGTTACTGATATCAGAGTGTTTACACATTCAATACTGATATCACACAGTGTTTACACATTCAATACTGATATCACACCGTGTTAACACATTCAATACCGAAATCACTCGATGTTGACACATTCAATACTGATATCAGACAGTGTTAACACATTCGTTACTGATATCACAGTGTTTACACATTCAATACTGATAACACACCGTGTTAACACATACAATACTGATATCACACAGTGTTAACACATTCAATACTGATATCACAGTGTTAACACATTCAATACTGATATCACACAATGTTATCACACTCAATACTGATATCACACACTGTTAATACATTCAATACAGATATCACACATTGTTAACTCATTCGATACTGATATCAAACACTGTTAACGCATTCACTACTGATATCACACTGTCATCACATTCAATAATGATATCAAACAGTATTAACACATTCAATACTGATATCACACACTGTTAACACATTCAATACTGTTATCACACACTGTTAACACATTCAATACTGATATCACACACTGTTAACACATACAATACTGATTTCACACACTGTTAACACATTCAGTACTGATATCGCACAGTGTTAACACATTCAATACTGATATCACACAGTGTTAACCCATTTAATACTGATATCACACAGTGTTAACACACTCAATACTGAAAGCACAGTGTTACCACATGCAATACTGATATCACACACTGTTAACACATTCAATACTTATATCACACAGTGTTACCACATGCTATACTGATATCACACACTGTTAACACATTCAATACTTTTATCACACAGTGTAACACATTCAATACTGATATCACACAGTGTTAACACATTCAATACTGATATCACACACTGTTAACAGATTCATTACTGATATCACATAGTGTTAACACATTCAATACTGATATCACACTCTGTTAACACATTCAATACTGATATCACACACTGTTAACATGTTCAATACTGATATCACACACTGTTAACACATTCAATACTGATATCACACACTGTTAACACATTTAATACTGATATCACACAGTGTTACCACATTCAATACTGATATCACACACTGTTAACACATTCAATACTGATATCACACACTGTTAACACATTCAATACTGATATCCCACACTGTTAACACATTCAATACTGGTATCACACACTGTTAACACATTCAGTACTGATATCACACTGTTAAATCATTCAATACTGATATCACACACTGTTAACACATTCATTACTGATATCACACCATGTTTACAAATTTAATACTGACATCACACACTGTTAACACATTCAATGCTGATATCACACAGTTAACACATTCAATACTGATATCACACACGGTTAAGACATTCAATACTGATTTCACACACTGATAAGACATTCAATGCTGATATCACACTGTTAACACATTGAATACTGATATCACACAATGTTAACACATTCATTACTGATGTGACACACTGTTAACACATTCAATACTGATATCACACAGTGTTGACACATTCAATACTGATATCACACAGTTTTAACACATTCAATACTGAGATCTCACACTGTTAACAGATTCAATACTGATATCACACAGTGTTAACGCATTCAATACTGATATCACACAGTTTTAACACATTCAAAACTGATATCACACACTGTTAACACATTCAATACTGATATCACACACTGTTAACACATTCAATACTGATATTACACACTGTTAACACAGTCAATACTGGTATCACACACTGTTAACACATTCAATACTGATATCGCACTGTTAAAACATTCAACACTGATATCACACACTGTTAACACATTCATTACTGATATCACACCCTGTTTACAAATTCAATACTGATATCACACACTGTTAACACATTCAATACTTATATCACACAGTGTAACACATTCAATACTGATATCACACAGTGTTAACACATTCAATACTGATATCACACACTGTTAACACATTCAATACTGATATCGCACTGTTAAAACATTCAACACTGATATCACACACTGTTAACACATTCATTACTGATATCACACCCTGTTTACAAATTCAATACTGATATCACACACTGTTAACACATTCAATACTTATATCACACAGTGTAACACATTCAATACTGATATCACACAGTGTTAACACATTCAATACTGATATCACACACTGTTGACAGATTCATTATTGATATCACATAGTGTTAACACATTCAATACTGATATCACACCGTGTTAACACATACAATACTGATATCACACAGTGTTAACACATTCAATACTGATATCACAGTGTTAAAACATTCAATACTGATATCACACAGTGTTAACACACTCAATACAGATATCACACACTGTTAATACATTCAATACAGATATCACACATTGTTAACTCATTCGATACTGATATCAAACACTGTTAACGCATTCACTACTGATATCACACTGTCATCACATTCAATACTGATATCACACAGTGTTAACCCATTTAATACTGATATCACACAGTGTTAACACACTAAATACTGAAAGCACAGTGTTACCACATGCAACACTGATATCACACACTGTTAACACATTCAATACTTATATCACACAGTGTTACCACATGCAATACTGATTTAAACACACGGTTAAGACATTCAATACTGATTTCACACACTGATAAGACATTCAATGCTGATATCACACTGTTAACACATTCAATACTGATATCACACAGTGTTGACACATTCAATACTGATATCACACAGTTTTAACACATTCAATACTGAGATCTCACACTGTTAACAGATTCAATACTGATATCACACAGTGTTAACGCATTCAATACTGATATCACACAGTTTTAACACATTCAAAACTGATATCACACACTGTTAACACATTCAATACTGATATCACACACTGTTAACACATTCAATACTGATATCACACAGTGTTGACACATTCAATACTGATATCACACAGTGTTGACACATTCAATACTGATATCACACAGTTTTAACACATTCAATACTGAGGTCTCACACTGTTAACAGATTCAATACTGATATCACACAGTGTTAACGCATTCAATACTGATATCACACAGTTTTAACACATTCAAAACTGATATCACACACTGTTAACACATTCAATACTGATATCACACACTGTTAACACATTCAATACTGATATTACACACTGTTAACACAGTCAATACTGGTATCACACACTGTTAACACATTCAATACTGATATCGCACTGTTAAAACATTCAACACTGATATCACACACTGTTAACACATTCATTACTGATATCACACCCTGTTTACAAATTCAATACTGATATCACACACTGTTAACACATTCAATACTTATATCACACAGTGTAACACATTCAATACTGATATCACACAGTGTTAACACATTCAATACTGATATCACACACTGTTAACAGATTCATTACTGATATCACATAGTGTTAACACATTCAATACTGATATCACACTCTGTTAACACATTCAATGCTTATATCACACAGTGTAACACATTCAATACTGATATCAGACAGTGTTAACACATTCGTTACTGATATCACAGTGTTTACACATTCAATACTGATATCACACCGTGTTAACACATACAATACTGATATCACACAGTGTTAACACATTCAATACTGATATCACAGTGTTAACACATTCAATACTGATATCACACAGTGTTAACACACTCAATACTGATATCACACACTGTTAATACATTCAATACAGATATCACACATTGTTAACTCATTCGATACTGATATCAAACACTGTTAACGCATTCACTACTGATATCACACTGTCATCACATTCAATAATGATATCAAACAGTATTAACACATTCGATACTGATATCACACACTGTTAACTGATTCAATACTGTTATCACACACTGTTAACACATTCAATACTGATATCACACACTGTTAACACATACAATACTGATTTCACACACTGTTAACACATTCAGTACTGATATCGCACAGTGTTAACACATTCAATACTGACATCACACAGTGTTAACCCATTTAATACTGATATCACACAGTGTTAACACACTCAATACTGAAAGCACAGTGTTACCACATGCAATACTGATATCACACACTGTTAACACATTCAATACTTATATCACACAGTGTTACCACATGCAATACTGATATCACACACTGTTAACACATTCAATACTTTTATCACACAGTGTAACACATTCAATACTGATATCACACAGTGTTAACACATTCAATACTGATATCACACACTGTTAACAGATTCATTCCTGATATCACATAGTGTTAACACATTCAATACTGATATCACACTCTGTTAACACATTCAATACTGATATCATACAGTGTTTACACATTCAATACTGATATCACACACTGTTAACATGTTCAATACTGATGTCACACACTGTTAACACCTTCAATACTGATATCACACACTGTCAACACATTCAATACTGATATCTCACACTGTTAACGCATTCAATACTTTAACACATTCAATACTGATATCACACACTGTTAACGCATTCAATACTGATATCACACACAGATAAGACATACAGATAACACATTTAGTACTGATATCACACACTGTTAACACATTCAATACTGATATCACATCGTGTTAACACATTCAATACTGATATCACAGACTGTTAACACATTCAATACTGATATCACACACTGTTAACACATTCAATACTGATATCACACTGTTAAAACATTGAATACTGATATCAGACACTGTTAACACATTCATTACTTATATCACACCCTGTTTACAAATTCAATGCTGATATCACACACTGTTAACACATTCAATACTGATATCACACAGTTAACACATTCAATACTGATATCACACACTGTTAACACATTCAATACTGATATCACACACTTTTAAGGCATTCAATACTGATTTCACACACTGATAAGACATTCAATGCTGATATCACACTGTTAACACATTCAATACTGATATCACACAATGTTAACACATACATTACTGATGTGACACACTGTTAACACATTCAATACTGATATCACACAGTTTTCACACATTCAATACTGAGATCACACACTGTGAAAACATTCAATACTGATATCACACAGTGTTAACGCCTTCAATACTGATACCACACCGTTTTAACACATTCAATACTGATCTCACACACTGTTGACACATTCAATACTGATATCACACAGTGTTAACCTATCGAATACTGATATCACACATTTTTACTACATTCAATACTGATATCACACACTGTTAACACATTCAATACTGGTATCACACACTGTTAACACATTTAATACTGATATCACACTGTTAACACATTGAATACTGATATCACACAGTGTTAACACATCCAATGCTGATATCACACAGTTTTAACACATTCAATACTGATATCAGGCACAGTTTAACACAGTCAATACTGATGTCACACAGTTTTAACACATTCAATACTGATATCACGCACAATTTAACACATTCAATACTGGTATCACACACACTGTTAACACATTCAATACTGATATCACTTACAGTTAACACATTCAATACTGATGTCACCCACTGTTAACACATTCAATACTGATATCACACCATGTTAACACATTCAATACTGATATCACTCGGTGTTGACACATTCAATACTGATATCAGACAGTGTTAACACATTCGTTACTGATATCACAGTGTTTACTCATTCAATAATGATATCACACAGTGTTTCCACATTCAATACTGATATCACACCGTGTTAACGCATTCAATACTGATATCACACACTGTTAGCACATTCAATACTGATATCACACACTGTTAACACATTCAATAGGGATATCACACACTGTTAACACATTCAATACTGATATAACTCACTGTTTACAAATTCAATACTGATATCACACCGTGTTAACACATTCAATATTGACATCTCAGTGTTTACTCATTCAATACTGATAGCACACTGTTAACACATTCAATCCTGATATCACAAAGTGCTAACACATTCAATACTGATATCACACACTGTTAACACATTCAATACTGATATCACACCGTGTTAACACATTCAATACTGATATCACTCGGTGTTGACACATTCAATACTGATATCAGACAGTGTTAACACATTCGTTACTGATATCACAGTGTTTACACAATCAATAATGATATCACACAGTGTTTACACATTCAATACTGATATCACACCGTATTAACACATTCAATACTGATATCACACAGTGTTAACGCATTCAATACTGATATCACACACTGTTAGCACATTCAATACTGATATCACACAGTTAACACATTCAATACTGATATCACACACTGTTAGCACATTCAATACTGATATCACACACTGTTAACACATTCAATACTGATATAACTCACTGTTTACAAATTCAATACTGATATCACACACTGTTAACACATTCAATAATGATATCAGTGTTTACACATTCAATACTGATAGCACACAGTGTTAACACATTCAATCCTGATATCACACAGTGCTAACACATTCAATACTGATATCACACACTGTTAAGACATTCAACACTGGTATCACACACAGTTAAGACATTCAATACTGATATCACACTGTTAACAGATTCAAAAATGATATCTCAGTGTTAACACATTCAATACTGATATCACACACTGTTAACACATTCAATACTGATATCACGCTGTGTTAACACATTCAATATAGATATCACACAGTGTGAACTCATTCAAGACTGATATCACACAATGTTAACACATTCATTACTGATATCACACTGTATTATCACAGTCAATACTGATATCACACACTGTTAACACATTCAATATTGATATCACACTGTTAACACATTCAATACGGATATCATACAGTCTTAAAACATTCAATACTGATATCACACAGTGTGAACACATTCAATGAGGAGATCACACAGTGTTAACATATTCAATATTGATATCGCACAGTGTTAACCCATTCAATACTGATATCACACCGTGTGAACACATTCAATATTGATATCACACAGTGTTAACAAATCCAATACTGAGATCACAGAGTGTTAACACATGCAATACTGATATCACACAGTGTTAACACATTCAATATTGACATCTCAGTGTTTACTCATTCAATACTGATAGCACACTGTTAACACATTCAATCCTGATATCACAAAGTGCTAACACATTCAATACTGATATCACACACTGTTAACACATTCAATACTGATATCACACCGTGTAAACACATTCAATACTGATATCACTCGGTGTTGACACATTCAATACTGATATCAGACAGTGTTAACACATTCGTTACTGATATCACAGTGTTTACACAATCAATAATGATATCACACAGTGTTTACACATTCAATACTGATATCACACCGTATTAACACATTCAATACTGATATCACACAGTGTTAACGCATTCAGTACTGATATCACACACTGTTAGCACATTCAATACTGATATCACACAGTTAACACATTCAATACTGATATCACACACTGTTAGCACATTCAATACTGATATCACACACTGTTAACACATTCAATACTGATATAACTCACTGTTTACAAATTCAATACTGATATCACACAGTGTTAACACATTCAATAATGATATCAGTGTTTACACATTCAATACTGATAGCACACAGTGTTAACACATTCAATCCTGATATCACACAGTGCTAACACATTCAATACTGATATCACACACTGTTAAGACATTCAACACTGGTATCACACACAGTTAACACATTCAATACTGATATCACGCTGTGTTAACACATTCAATATAGATATCACACAGTGTGAACTCATTCATTACTGATATCACACAATGTTAACACATTCATTACTGATATCACACAGTATTATTACAGTCAATACTGATATCACACACTGTTAACACATTCAATATTGATATCACACTGTTAACACATTCAATACGGATATCATTCAGTCTTAAAACATTCAATACTGATATCACACAGTGTGAACACATTCAATAAGGAGATCACACAGTGTTAACATATTCAATATTGATATCGCACAGTGTTAACCCATTCAATACTGATATCACACCGTGTGAACACATTCAATATTGATATCACACAGTGTTAACAAATCCAATACTGAGATCACAGAGTGTTAACACATGCAATACTGATATCACACAGTGTTAACACTTTCATTACATATGTCACATAGTGTTAACACATTCAATACTGATAGAACACAGTGTTAACACATTCAACACTGATATCACACAGTGTTAACACATTCAATACTGATATCACACAGTGTTAACACATTCAATACTGATATCACACAGTGTTAACACATTCAATACTGATATCACACAGGGGTAACACATTCAATACTGATATCACACAGTGATTACACATTCAATCCTGATATCACAGAGTGTTAAAACATTTATTACTGATATCACACAGTGTTAACACATTCAATATTGATATCGCACAGTGTTCACACATTCAATACTGATATCGCACAGTGTGAACACATTCAATACTGATATCACACAGTGTTAACACTTTCATTACATATGTCACATAGTGTTAACACATTCAGCACTGATAGAACACAGTGTTAACACATTCAAGACTGATATCACACAGTGTCAACACATTCAATACTGATATCACACAGTGTTAACACATTCAATTCTGATATCACACAGTGATTACACATTCAATACTGCTATCACACAGTTTTTACACATTCAATACTGATATCACACCATGTTAACACATTCAATACTGATATCACAGTGTTTACACATTCAATACTGAAATGACACAGTGCTAACACAGTCAGTACAATATCACAGTGTTAACACATTCAAGACTGATATCACACAGTGTCAACACATTCAATACTGATATCACACAGTGTTAACACATTCAATATTGATATCGCACAGTGTTAACACATTCAATACTGATATCACACAGTGTGAACACATTCAATACTGATATCACACAGATTTAACACATCCAAAACTGATATCACACACTGTGAACACATTCAATACTGATATCACAGTGTTAACACATTCAATACTGATATCAGACACTGTTAACACATTCAATACTGATATCACACATTGTTAACTCATTCAATACTGATATCAAACACTGTTAACGCATTCACTACTGATATCACACTGTCATCACATTCAATACTGATATCAAACAGTAATAACACATTCAATACTGATATCACAGACTGTTAACACATTCAATACTGTTATCACACACTGTTAACACATACAATACTGATATCACACACTGTTAACACAGACAATACTGATTTCACACACTGTTAACACATTCAATACTGATATCACACAGTGTTAACTCATTCAATACTGATATCACACAGTTTTAACACATTCAAACTGATACCACACACTGTTAACACATTCAATACTGATATCACACAGTGTAAACGCATTCAATACTGATATAACACAGTTTTAACACTTTCAATACTGATATCACACAGTGTTAACACATTCAATACTGATATCACACAGTGATAACACACTCAATACTGAAATCACACAGGGTAACCACATTCAATACTGATACACACTGTTAGCACATTCACCATTGATAGCACACACTGTTAACACATTCATGATTGATATCACACTGTTAGCACATTTATCATTGATATCACACAACATTAGCCCATTAATCATTGATATCACACACCGTTAGAGCATTCATCATTGATATCACACACCATTAGTCCATTAATCATTGATATCACACACTGTTAGCACATTCATCATTGATATCACACACCATTAGTCCATTAATCATTGATATCACACACTGTTAGCACATTCATCATTGATATCACACTGTTAGTACATTCATCATTCATATCACACAGTTAGCACATTCATCATTGATATCACACACTGTTAGCACATTTATCATTGATATCACACAGTTGGCAGCTTCATCATTGATATCACACACCATTAGCCCATTAATCATTGATATCACACACTGTTAGCACATTCATCATTGATACCACACACTTATATCCCATTAATCATTGATATCACACACTGTTAGCACATTCACCATTGATAGCACACACTGTTAGCACATTCATCATTGGTATCACATATGTTAACACATTCATGATTGATATCACATGTTAGCACATTCATCATTGATATCAAACCCTGTTAACACACTGATCATTGATATCTCCCACTGTTATCACATTCATCATTGATATCACACACCAATAGCACATTCATCATTGATAGCACACTGTTAGAACATTCATTATTGATATCACACAGTTAGCACCTTCATCATTGATATCAGACTGTTAGCACCTTCATCATTGATATCACACAGTTATCACATTCATCATTGATATCACACAGTTAGCACATTCATCATTGATATCACACAGTTAGCACATTCATCATTGATATCACACAGTTAGCACATTTATCATTGATATCACACAGTTAGCAACTTCATCATTGATAACACACAGTTAGCAACTTCATCATTGATATCACACAGTTAGCACCTTCATAATTGATATCACACAGTTAGCAACT